>NW_008622349.1:0-8591 GCF_000691845.1 Merops nubicus | reverse complement strand
GGTTCAAAAAGCATGTGGGCGCAGTACTTCAGGACACGGTTTAGTGGTCATAGTAGTGTTGGATTGACAGTTTGACTTCACAGTTTTAAAGGTCTTTTCGAGCCCAAATGATTCTACGATAGCTGTCATATGGCTGGGGAAATGAGCGGAGCTGAAACTCAGACCTGTGCTTTAAGCATCCTAATGCGTGAACTTAATATTTCTGTGCTCTGATTTCTCTGTGCTGTGTTTTGATTTCAGTTAAGTGTGTATACTACCACACGGTCAAATATTGGTGCTGAGAGTAATATAGATCTGGTCTTGAATGTGGAGGATTTTGATATTGAGTCCAAATTTGAAAGGTAGGTATCCACACTACAAGTTTCTGATTTCATTCTGAAGTACATACACTAACTAATAGTTACATGTATGGAAGCATGTATGAAGTGAGATAGACTGTACATGACAGTTGTGTTGAAAGAGTAGAGTTGGTTTTGCGTTCTTTGTTATAGGATTAAACCTATTTTTACACACTGTATTGTTAATTCGGTGTTTGGACTTGGAAGTCAATAGGACTTGGAAGTCAAGCTGTGTTCTCTTTTTTATGAAATAAGATTGTGCCCTTAGACAAATTTCTGAGTATAACGCTGTAGTCTACGTATGCTTCTCTACAGTTCAAATGATTAGAACTGCTTGTTCTATTCTTAATGTTTCCTGCCTCGCTTTTTCGTTGTTGTCTAAAGTAGTCACCGTATTCGTACCTCTCTCGTTCCAAAGTCTCTTCTTTCACATTCCACAGTTTCTGTAATTAAAGAACACGTTGCTCTGCAGTTCAGGTCATATTAAACTTCATCTCTGACAGACTTGAAAATACGAGAGCTGTTTTACTGACACAGTCTGCTCAGCCACTCAGAGTATTCAGAGAAAAATAACCTGAGCAAACTTACAGGAATAAAGGAGGCATTATGCAAGTAGGATGGTTTTTTTGGCTAACATAAGGGGAGTGACTTCATGGCTTGGGGCTCCAGTCTGGGGTTCTGTGTGTGGCATGCCACAGGTGAAGAGATATTTTATTAATGCACAATGCTTGGCAAAACTTGGTGATTACCTTAATTTTTTTATCATGCATGCAATCTGACATACTGCACACGGAAGGCTGTTTTCTCCCAGTGCTGGAGTAATTTTGGCCCTGTGACCTATTGGCAGGGGAATGCAACAAAAGAACTGATGATGCAGCCCTGTGTTATCTATAAGGATGAATTAGACAAAGATTGAAGTGTCTTAAGATAACGGTAAAACTTTAGAAATGAAAGTATTATGACACCTACTGAAGTATATAAATTGGTCCCGTCTAGCCATGGCTTATTAGGACATTCTAGCAAGAACCAATTGTTTTGTGCCAGACCCCAACCTTTCCCTGCTCACTTCCAGATCACCTTCAGTGATCCTTATATGTAATAGCCAAATGTTTCAACATGTGCTATGCCACCTCATCATTTATTTTTTATTTTAGGACAGTGAATGTCTCTGTACCAAAGAAAACCCGAAATAATGGCACATTATATGCATATATATTTCTTCATCATGCTGGCATTTTGCCCTGGCATGATGGTAAGCAGGTGCATATAGTAAGCCCTCTGACCACCTACATGATCCCCAAACCAGAAGAGATTCATTTGCTCACTGGGGAGTCAGCCACACAGGTAGGTGGGATTTCTGTATATTTTAACAACTGCAGAAAAGTAATTTCTTGTATAGAGGCTTCTATTATTAGCATCTCCTGTGCTTGCATCTTTACACTAATGATGATATTAAAAAAATAAACCAAAACCTGTCCTCTTGATTATCAGCACGTGCCTTAGTAGAAGAGTGCTCAGCAGAGCAGAGGCAGAGCTCTCTGTAACCCTGACTACTAGTAAAACACTTCCCTGGGTAACATGAGTTAGCTCTTTAAGGATCCATTGCTTTTGCTAGAAATACTGTGTTGCTCCCTAACAGCCTGATGCTGCTTTCTACAGTGAATAGAATTCATGTGAAATAATATGCATTGCTTTTATAAACGGAGATCAGAACTGATTTTGATGTTGTTGAGTGACCAGTGTCCAGTTGCTCCTTTTCCTTTAGGATATTCTTACTTTCCACTTCAGTTCAAGAGAATAAGATAGTATCCTTTGACAAATGCTGTGGTTACTCACTGGAGGAGAAAAATGCAGTCTTATTTAATACAATACTTGTGAACAGCTGCCATGTCTCCTGTTAAGTGGAGCTTGAGCATTTCACTCTCTTTTCTTTGGAATTTGAAATACACCTGTAGCTTGCAGTGCTGTTTCTAAATCCTGTCAGAATAAGGTTGAAAATCAATTGAAGCTAGAGTCCAACACCAAAAGTCAGAACAGGTGGTGTTTATCCAAAGAAAACCAAGTAGAATGTCCTGGAGATAAGCATCTGCTGAAAGCTAAGGTTGTACTCAGTTTCAGCACTGTTTTGCACAGCATTTGGAAGCTCAGAAGTTCAAAGCAAATGGTCTGATTTTCTTACTCCCAAAAATGAATGGGTTGATCATCCACATCCATTTGACTGTTTTGAAGTAACAGCTGATTACCCTACAGTCCTTATTTCAAAGTGACATTTTCTGACTAATGTTGACATTCCTAAGGTATTAAGATTAATAAGCTGAATGTTCATTCTTGATGAGCAAGGCTGTGAACGGGCACTGAAGTCTTTCCCTGTCAGATTATGGGGGGGCCTTTACAGTTGGTTCTGTCGTATTTGAACAAAATACTTGATCTGGGCAAAATTAAGGTAAAGTGTTTCTTAGTGGGCTTCTGGTTTTTTGGTATAGTTAATGACTCTATATTTTTTGTGAGTTAGAGTATTATACTGCTGAAAATTCTGTGTTGTTTAGCAGTATGTGTGTTGATTGTATTTTTAAAGCAAATTGAAGCAGAAAAGCAGACCAATGCTCTAGATGAACCTGTCTCTCACTGGAGGTCCAGATTAACCTTAAACGTGATGGTGGAAGACTTTGTGTTTGATGGGTCATCCCTCCCTGCCGATGTCCACCGGTACATGAAGATGTAAGTCGATGACTTCATTTTGGTAGACCTGTTATTATAAATTGACTGCACATTTCTTCATAAATCCTCACTGACCTCCTTTAGTACTTTGTTTAAATTGGCAGTTGGGAGACAAGAATAAATGCTCTTAATGCTTGCATCTCGATAGTGATGATCAGTGAGGTCTTGTGGACTAGAAAACCTTACTGGTGATATCTTGCTCCTGCGCAGCTCAGCCTTTAGGATTCTTTTCTGTATGGAGTTACCATAATGAGACAAAGCAGAACCACAAGGGTGCAAGTGAAATGCTACTGCAGACTTCATAGCTTTGTGTTCTCAGATCTTCCCTCTTGCCTTTAAAGCAATAACTGTCCCTTGACTTTTCCACTTATCTTTCATCTGGAAAGTATCTGTACAGCCTGCAAGTGCTGAAGAGGCACGACTGGTCTCCTGTGACATCTTTTTTCTCTCTTTATGATTGGCTTTGTTTTACTTAGACAATATGTGTTCCAATATTATGTAATCTTCTCAAGAAGATACTGAAAAACAGGGATAAGTTTTTAGGCCACTGAATGCAGGAAGTAGCTTCAGTTCACAGCTTGCTTAAATAACTTCCAGTGTTAACACCATAAATAGTGCTGCATTGGCTTGTGCTGCTGTATGTTGATGCCTTTCTCTGCAAGTATCCTGTTAAATCCAATAGTTGCTTATTCAGCAGATCCTGGAGTTCTGGGACTGTTTCCTTGCCAGAACTGATGGAGGTAGTAACTCAGAAGACAGGCCCATAACAAGAAAGGGTTGGTCTGGGGCTGATGAGTGAGGATATTTGTTCTATTCATGTTCAGATACAGACCAATGCTGGTTTGTCACTGCATTTTACAGGAAGTAGTTTGGATATGAAATAGCCTGCTGTAATTCAACTAGCAGTAGCTTTAATTGTAGTAGTTATATAAAAATCTAAACTGCTTCACTTATATAACTGAGCTGTATTTCTGAGCCTCAATTTAGTACTTCTCTATATTACTGTTGCCTGTTGTATATTTAGTATTAGCATGCATAGACACTTCTTTCTTTTGTCAACAACTAAAATTCAACTTCCAGGCTTTAAAAAGCTCTGTTAGGCTGATTCCATAGACTTGTGCTGTGAACACCGCTGTGGTTAACTGCATTTCCTCTGGAGAACTTTAAGAATTTGTCTCTCTCAGGGTATTAGGCTAAACACTTTTCTAACACACTGACAAAGCAATTGCATATAGGTCATATTTGCTAAATGACTTTCCAGTGATCAGTTTTGTAGAGGGCTCAAAGGCTGGGCAGATTCTGTAGATATGCAGGTTGTTGAGGTGGTAGAGCAATCCAAACACAGCATCTGTTGAGGAGAAGGCAGAGAAGATTTCTGCTCCTGGTGTGCTCTCTCCAGTGGTATCCAGCCTTCCTGATCAGTCCCATGCTAGCTAGAACAATGATGTTTCCAAGCTGAGAGATGTCATTGTGGGTACAGAGGGGTGGAGGACATGGTGGAGAGTTGTCATTGTTGCAGTAGGAGAGGGATACTTGAGACTGAGGATGCCAATATACAGTAGTAATCTTAAACACATTTCTTTCCAACAAAGTTTTTAATTTCCTCTACCTTGGTCATGCAACAGCTTCAGCATCATCACCTACCAATATCATTTGTCTTTTTTTTTTTTTTTTTTTTATTCTGTCTTTCCATAGAAAAGTAAAAACAAACTAAAAGGAAAAATGACATGTTTAGTTTTTTATAGACATTTCTCAATGAAAGACTCCAGGCTGTTGGGTTCTTTCTTGCTGTGTGTTAAAAGAAAATGTGCCTGAAAAGGTGGTGGGAATGATCTACATGGGTAGATCTGAAAGTGATGAACGAGTATTAATTTGAATAAAAGTAGTTTTCTTTTTAGATCACTACAGTCATAAAATCCATGTTTAAACATCCTAGGGTTCAATTGGGGAAGACAGTGCATTACCTTCCAATATTATTTATTGATCAGCTAAGCAACAGAGTGAAAGATTTGATGGTGAGTAATAGAATATCTTTAATTACATTTAACAGTGTTAACGATAATCTTCAATGTTGTTGTAATTAAGATTTTGTCACAGGTTGTTTGCTGTCATGAAAAAGTATAAATTCACAGAAGTGCTCTATCAGTGACTGTTTAACTTAATGGGGACAACTGTGGTTACTCAGAGGCTAGGTCTGGGTTTTGAGGCTCCCCTCTGGCAGAAGGATCTACCAAGCACTCCCTTCTATTCCACCAAAAGATACTTGGATTCCATTGTTTCTGCCTTTTGGGTGGATATACAAGAGTGTATGGAGGAGATCACTGCAGCACTAGCTGTGGTGGAAGCAAGCTCATGAGCAATTTGACTCCCTAAGCTAAAGAAGTTGTGTTAGTATACCAGAGTGGCTTCTGGTACCTTCTAGGGAAAGGAGCATATTGAACAAGCTGATACTGGGCCTACACTGAGGTAAGTCAGTAGCTCTTATCTCCAAAAAATTCACTCGTCATTAAATTTTCTGGTAGTGCTCTCCTGTCACTTCAGAGTAACTTGAGCACCTGAAAACTTGGTGTTGCAGTATGTACCATGATTTTGGGCACTCAAACAAAACATGACTTTAGAAATTTCTATAATGGGATGGATGAGGTTGGATGAGATTTCTGGAGGCTGCTATTCCAATGCCCCTGCTCAGAGTAAGGTCACCTAGAGTGGGTTGCTCAGGACCTTCTCTGGTTGGCTTCTGGATATATCCAAGGATGAGGCTGCTATAGCATCTCTGGGCAACCTGTTCTAGTGTTCAGTATGTGGTAGCCCCCTGCACCTAAACTGTGTCCGTCTTGGCAGCTCTTAGTTCAGCCCTGCAGGTCTTTTCAGTTGCACCAACTGGAATTTGGCAGTCGGAGTTACCGAGAACAAAAGTCTTGGGGAACGCCTCAAAACTGTTAAATGAGCATGTCTGGATTCAGCATCTTTTTATTTTTTTTCTTTGTTTTAAACCTGTTTGAGAGACAGTCAACTATGATGTAGAAGGTGTTGAGGAGGCGGTTTAAGACTCCCTCCCCCCCCCCAGGTTAAAGAGGCCCCTGGTACTTCGCATAACTAAAGAGTAGACGATACAGGAGGATTAGCTGAAATTTATTTCTTTCAGAGCAGGAAGATTTCTGTGATGCCCCATGTCCCAAAGTTTGCAGGCAGGGTAGCTTGCTTAGCAATTGCTGTTATGTTTTCATCAGTAGCATCATCTTGCTTCCCCACCTTTTGTTTTGGTATGAATTGCAGCTTCTCAAAATCAGAATGAGTTTAGTAAAGTTCTTACTGCAGCCTTTGGGATAGAAGTTTTTCCTTTTTTTTGATCTTCTATTTTAAGTAATCTTAGCACATACATTCTGAGAAGAACAGTAGAGAGAATTACCTTAAGCACACTTTTCCCACTTGAGCTGAGACCAAGAGAGGGAACTTGATGTAAATGTCTCAGAGGCATTTGCATGCAGTAACAGGGAGGTTGCTGTAAGAACTTGAGTAAAATAGATAATTTAACATTTCTTCGGAAAAAACCCAAAGACCTCAAGCGTAGTATAGAAGTCTAAGATCTTATTCCTGTTCAAAAAAACCAGACTGACTTCTTAAAATTGTTATTAAATCATAGTGTGATGTAATCACTTTCCTATATATTTTTAAAATGAATAATTTTTGCAATTTTTCTGCTATTAAAAATGAAACAATCTTTTTGAAATACAGGTTATAAATCGTTCGACAACAGCACTACCTCTTACAGTGTCGTATGACAAAATATCTCTTGGAAAACTCCGATTTTGGATCCACATGCAGGATGCTGTGTACTCCCTACAACAGTTCGGTATGTTTTTTATCTTTCATGACTAAAGGTCAAAAAACCCCAAGTGAACCCTCAATTTTTTTTCTTGTAAGTGCATAGATGTTATTTTAACCCTTTTTTTCTGTTTAGTTGGTGAAAAGGTTTAATTCTACAAATCTTACGTTGTTTTACCCTAAAGTAAAGCTGTAAACATCATGTTGACACGTGGTAGGAAATGAATACAGAGGTGAATTAACCATTTTTAAAACAAGTTTTATTTGGATGGTGCTACTGTAAAAGCTTGAGAGGCCATAACAGAGGAGAGGGTTTTTGCCACAGGTTTGCCCTATGATCTATGGAGTAGAAAAGTTGAATCAGTGTTAAATAAGCTTTAATAAAAGCTATATACAGCTGGTGGCTGTAGACATATCCCTACAGGGAAATACAGGCAGGTACAGCAAAGTCTTTGGGCTCAAGCTTAGCAGGAAGAAGGAATCTGGGCTCTGACCATACTGCTTCTGACACTTCAGAAGTGGCTGGTCTTTCACTTTGGCACTGTTACAGATTTATAAGGTAATTCAGATAAACTGGAGGCTTTGCATACATGAAACTGTTCAATTCAGTGAATTCAGTTAGTGTTTTGCTTAAATGTAATGGAGCAGGAATGTACTTCCACTCTGAAATTCATATGCTCTGTGTTGGTGATGGTATAACCAAGCTTTTGTTGTCTTTAAATGTCTGTTCCACTGATTCACAGCTTTGTGAGTTTAACAGTCTCTTTTAAAAATCTGTGTCTGCTTTTCAGGCTTGTCTTCACTGACTTAGCTCTCTTTCACTGGACTGTAGTTGGCTTCTTTATGCTGGAGTAAGAAGCTACATTATAACTGAGCTGGTGTTGATGTGTGTGAATGTAGGATTCTTTCTGATCCTCTTCTTAAGCTCTTCAGACAGCAATTTGAACTTCTTTTCAGGCCAAGAGATCTTAAAACCTTCTGTGCTGTATTATTTTAATGATTCTTAAATCCTTCCCAGTGCCTTTGTTTCTTTAATGCAAGTAGATGCAGTATTCTGCTAGTTTCCCAAGAGACATATGCAGGGGTAATGCTGCTTCCATACTACTCAGTGTTATTCTTTGTTCACCAGAATTTAGTCAGTAAGAGGGGGAGAGGGTTTGGTTACTCACTGTCATCTCTGAATTCATATTTTATGATGGACAGATTAACATCTAAGGCATTGATTCCTCTGTTAAAAAAAAAAATAAATCTGCAGTGGTTCAGCACTAGCTTCAGAGTGCAGTACTGTGGTTAGACACAGCACCTGGGTACAGTGCCACTTAACAGAGAGTCCAGACTTTCTCCATTTCTTTTGCAGCCTAAGCTTTTCTCATGTTTTGTTGGAGGAGAGAGGGCAAGTAAGGAATAAGGTCATCCTGAGTAGAATCCAGCTGCTTCTCCTTAGCTCAGGCTAATGTATGTTGAAGGTACAGGTACATCTCCTTAAAATAGCTGTCTTGAAAGAATCAAGTAACTCTGTGCTCAGCGTTTGCGTGGGACATTTGACCACCATTGTTTCTCCAGAAGTTTTTCTGAGCCTCCTCAGAATGGCGTAGTTGAAATTTTGCATGTTCAGTGACTTGGCTCTATTTGGTGGATGTGTATATATCAAGACCTGTCATCCTAGGAGCCCTTCCTTGTCAGAGTACCACTGGGGGGAATGTGTGACTC
>NW_008622348.1:163428-181736 GCF_000691845.1 Merops nubicus | reverse complement strand
ATATATTTATATTTGATTGCTTGTATACCAAAGCATACACATATGAGGCTAACATTGGAAATGAAGAACAGTCAAATTGCCTAGTCCAAAGATAATTTTTGTCTCATGTTTTCCCTAAAGAGTGGTCTGTAGCACACAGTTAAAGATTATATGATACTGGACATTTATATCCAATTTCCCTGGCATGCCTTGCAACTTAGAAAAATTTGCTAAACTGATGATTATTTAGAGCTGGAGTCTCTATCTGGACTATCAGGCTTGACAGTTGAGGTGTACCTGTCCTTTAGCAGTGTGCCTAGCCTTTCAGAAGCCATTTATATTTTCTGCCTCCTGTGACATTACACGTGATGTAAAAACCCTTTCTTCACTTTGTTGTCTGCTGATTTCACTGGCAACTCCATGATGCCTGTGTCTTGTGCTTATTAGAAGTCAAGAATAACTTATCACTTTCGTGGCTTTTGGGATTAAAAAATCTCACATGCCAATTTAGCCGTCTTTTCCCTACTCTATTTTGTGACTCATCTTACAGAAATTATGAGATTTCTGCTCCCTCTGTAGCTTCTCTAGTTCTTATATAATTATTTTGAAAATGGATAACTGAAGATATGTGAAACTTTCAAGACATGGCTTCAGAATGTCTTTGTTTGGTGTTATGAATGTTTTTTTTTGTTGTTTTTACTTTCTTTCCTAATAATTACATTTGTCTTCTTAACTGTTGATGTTCAGATTGTAGTTTTAGAGACTGATCTGTATGCTGCTTTCTGGAGTGCTAATAGGCGATTTAGAGCCTGACAGAATGTAGGTATAAATAAAATAATGTTTTCATCCATGTACATTATTTATTGACACTGAGTTTTATGCAGTATTGTAAGAATCTTCTGTATTTCTTCAGCCACTGTTCTGAATAATTATGTAGCATAGGAAAAAGGATGAGTACAGAAGTCCAAAATGGTTGAGCCTTTGGCTAATGGAGTGGATCTTAGGAAGTCAGCCCTACCTAGACAAATTCAAGTAGCTATTTCAGAGGTTTGATTCATATCTCAGATGTATTTGAACCAACTCTGCCAAAGGGTCAGGAGAAAAATGGTTTAGACCTACCTCTTCACCCATTCCTGTGTGCTATGCCAGACATGGATTGAATAGGGACTCCAATCTATATATATATAAGGAGGGCTCGTATTTAATGTTTTAGGGATTTATTCCTGTTGCTTATGTATTACCCCAGCAGTGGAGGAATAAGATAATCACTTGTTATGAAACTATTAACTCTTAATTGACTGTGTTCTACTCTTTAAAAGACATGGAAGACTGAATGAAATATTCATTCCATGTGTCTTTGCAATTAGTTTGCCTGTAGCAAAGACTGTTTTTTTCTCAGAATTTTGCCAAATTAAAGATATACTTCACACTGCAAACTGCCAGTATTCTATTTGTACTAATATTGTACTGATATGCGAGAATTTTAATTACAGAACAGAAATAAAGATCATAGTAGAGAAGGCAGAGATAAAGTTTCACTTAATTAGTATTTTACAGTTTTCTGATATCTGACCTTGTATTTGCAGCTCTGGTTCTTTCAGTAAATGTAGTGGTTTATTTCTTTGACTATAGATTTATGAATATGTGTAGGATATTCAAAGTGGTATTTGTGTAGCTGAGAAGACACAAGCATCACCATTACCTCTTTTTGGATCTCTTCTTAGAGTTTAAGTGGAACTATACATTCCACAGTGTATATCAGGAAAGTGGAAAACAGGAATAATCCTCTTATGTTGAGGAGAAGGTACTTATACCTGGGTAATAAAAAATAAGAATTTGAAGTACAGTTAACAGTTTGTTTTGATTTGTTTTGTTTTGTTTTGTTTTGTTTTTTAATAGGCTGTACAAAAAATGAACTGGTAAAAACTGGAGTGGGAGAGATGTGTTGGCTACATTGAGGACAACAATTTTAAAGGGAAAAACCAAAACCAAAACCCGTTGTTCCATCAGATGTTTCAAATTTTCCAGCAACCAAAAACCAGGTCTGCATGCTAAGTTAGAACAGAGCATACGCATTGTATAACATAAAAGGACTTTAAAGCAGCTACTGCTCTAGCTGGCACCCTGTAGCACTGTGAGGCATCTCAACAGGAAGACCAATGGACAAATACTGCATGAAGACTAAGCCTTATTTACACTTTTATGCTTAGTCTTTCTGAGGAGGGGTTGAAACATATTTCATAAACAATTGTGCTATTGACAAAGCTGTACTTGCTCCATTGACAGCAGTAGTAAAGGAAAGAAAGACAACAGCTCAAATTAAAGAAACATTATTGGGACTTGCTTTGTTTTGCTTGTTTACATCAAAGTTGAGCAAGTCAGTATGCTAAATCTAGTTTCTGACTAAAGGAGTTAGGTGATTGAGATTGTTTGGCAAGCAGGAATATTACTTCACTGTGAGAGTGGTTAGGCACTGGAATGGGCTGTCCAGGGAGATGGTGGAGTCATTACCCCTGGAGGTGTTCAAAAAACGAGCGGATGTGGCACTTGAGGCTATGGTCTAGTGGTTAGGGAAATGCTGGGAGGAGGAGTAAGGCTGGACTTGATGATCCTAGAGGTCCTTTCCAACCATAATAATTCTATGATTCTATTGATACAAAGCATGTTGCTGTTATACCATACGAGCTTGGAAGACAAGAAAGACACCAATAATTATTTTTTATTTTCATGTTCTTATGCTGTTATTAAACAAATCCAAGATGCAAACTGCTTCATTTCATAACTTTTCAAGCTTTGAAAGGTGTGGGGTTTCTCTTTTGTCTGGAAAGTGAACTAAACTCTTCAGCTTCTGTGAAATTATGATGTTGAATTGTTCACTTTTGTACTTAAGTATGTGTGTTGTGAAATTAGGCTCAGGTTACTGCTCAGCCTTTCTGAGAGCTTTAGTCATATTTGATTAGTCTTTAAACATCAAACATGGCAGTTTAACTACCTTTCTGGCAACATTTTGATTGACGTGTACATAAATTTGAATAAAGATTGGTTGATGTTGAGCACTATATACTTGTTTCTTAACTGAGTATATACAGCAGATCTTCCCAAAACTAACATTCACCCACAAAATATCTACAGATAATATAAAGTTACATTATATTTCTACAATAAAGATTTAAACCTACAGTAAAGACAGATTATTTTGTCTGTGTATAAATATATATGGCTAACTTTCCATACATTAACTTCACTTTGAAAAATGCTGTCTTGTTCTAACATTATTCTGAAAGCTAAATACTGTATTTACTTAGTAACCATGAAACAGGTTCAAATACATAAAATGTGTTTGGACCCACTATTTTTATGCTGCATCCTGAAGTGTTACATGTTAAAATTTGTGCTTGAGGGTTAGAAATACTAGTTTAGTCTTACAATACCATAATTAATGCAATTAACTATAAATTGTAATATATTTCTGTTGTGGTAGTTCTTATCAACATATAATTAACATTAATTCACATACCTATTACTTTTTTAGTTTTCTTTTTTAGCAGATATGTTGTTAGAATCCTGTTATATTTACTGTTACATTTGTATCACTGGTTTTTATTATATATTGAAATTAGTAGTGACCACAGGTATCAAGAAGAGCACTACAGTATAAAAGCATAGTAACCCAAAGTGACTGTACCTTAATTGTGATGCTCTCACTATAAAGTATGGCTACACTTCCTACCTGTTTTCTTAAACAAATGATTACTCAGTCACACTTTTGCTTTGTCAAATGTGAATACACATCTACCTCCAATAACTCTGGAACATGTTTGTCAATCATCCTAGTCATGTTAAAAATAGAATTTCAAATATTATTCTGAATATGTCCATATGCTTCATGACAATTGATGTTTACATAGAAATGAGTTCTGAACAGAGTGTTGGTAGGGGAAAACTTTAACTGTTATGTACTCTCCAGCCTGGCCACCTGCCACTCAGTACACAGGAAATTTTTATCCATTCATGGTGTCATTCAACATGAGGACAGCAGGAGCTGAGGCTACTGCAAGAGGGAGGCCTACAAGGGGAGAAATGTTCATAGAATAAAGATGTTCCAGTTCAGGCAAGGCAATGTAAACTTTTTTTTTTTACTTTTTTATAATTTAGAGATAAAGTTGTCTGGCTGCAGTGGAGATACACTTCTTTCCTTGCAAAGTGCTTATTCAGAATTTTGTCACCTTTAAATCGTTTCACAAAGTTTTCTTAACTGACAATAAGTCTAGATGGGACTTGGAAAGGCTGAAGAGGTATAAACACAAAATTATGGTTTTTGTCTTTATTTGTTAAGTCTTAGATGTGTCAAGAAACATTCTGAGTTGGTAGAAGTTTTACTTCTTGTTTCTACCACTTTGTGAAGCTAATAGCCTATTCCATGTACAAAAGAGGAATTTCTGATTCTTAAATCATTGACAGAGCTTACACAGATGGACAGTTCTAGCATGTTATAAAGGTCCATCTCCACAGAATTGCTTTGTCCAGTGTGTTATGATGTCTCAAAGCCATAGCGAAAAATTCTGGGAATGGAATAGATAACAATCGTCACAGAATACGAAAGAAAATTAATGAAGAGTTATATGGCATTTAAAAATGAGTTTGCTGTAATCTTTCTTTACCTTTGCTCTTGCTGTAAGAAGTGTCCTCAGAGGATCATTCCCTGATTCAAGAGCAAAAAAAGATACTGTAGTGTAACAGTTCTCCTTTTTCAATAAAATCTGGGTTATTACGATTTGTTTGGAGTTTGATCCTGTGATATTTTATCTCAACATTATATGACATCATTAAAGACATCTTATATTGTTTTTGCCTATGGTTAGAAATTATGTCTGCTTAATCAATTCCATTATGTATTCAACCATCCATGACACATCAAAGGCTAATAAGATTTTTTTAAAACTTTGCTTGCTTAAAATGATTTCCCTCCAGATCAAGATGCAGAGCACAAAATATTAATCAGTTTAAATAAATATCAAGACTACCCAAATAATATGAATAATTGGCACAGTGCAGTGCCTACTGCCCAGTTCCCAACAGCTGGTCACACTGGCACATGGCACCATCTCAACAGTCTTTGAGATAATGACTTTGGCATCTGCCGATGAGCGTTTGCTACTGCCCACAGAATTTACAACTCACAAGTGGGAAACAGAGGCTCCAACAGAACTTTTTTATGCAAGGTCTTTGAAATTTATTAATGTAATGCAAACACAAGCCTTCCAACCCATTAAATTGTTGATGTTATGCGAATCCACTCTGGAATTGCAGATCCTCATTAACATTATTTGCATGTTAATCTGCATCTTTTTAATTAGTGATATTATTTATGCACATAATTTTCGCCTACTGGTGCCAAGGCTGAAGCGCATTAATTAATCTACTGAGATGCCAAACTGTTTATTTTCTCCCGTACTTTTATTTGTTTACATGGTGTTTTGGATTCAGGGAAAATAAAAAAGAGCCTCAAGAATAAAAGCAGAAAGACAAGATTAACTAAAAGCTCTTTTTGTTTTCATAATTTAAATTGTAATATTAGCCAAATGTTGTGTTTCTTCCCTCAGAGATCGGTTATTCAGTTACATTACCTTGATGTATTATTAAAATTTATAATGGACTCTGGAGGCTTCTTTTAGTTCTCTCCTTCATTTACAGAATATACTCAATGTTATTTTAATCTTCCTACAACGCTTCCATGCATAGGCAATGATCAGTTCTCCCTTGCGAATCTCCAGTGCTGCTCCACTTTGCACAACTGATAAACATTTAAATAAGCCTTTTCAAAAAAGAATAGCATACTAGAAATTATTAACCCGTTAATGGAGTTAGGAACTGCCTGATAATTCATCTTTCCTCAAAATAGGTCAATTGCAGCTTTTATCTGATCAACAGCACTGGACTGGTTTTATCTCTGAACTGCTGCATGCCTTACATAGATCAATTTAGAAAACATTGACTTCAGCATTACCTTTACCTTCCTCACATATTATGCTTGCTGTCATTCCTCTTTCTCTTTTCCTTCCTTCCTTCCTTCCTTCCTTCCTTCCTTCCTTCCTTGCTTTCTTGCTTTCTTTTTTTTAAAAACTGTGCTGTGTACATGCACAGGAAAACTTTTACTGGGTCATGCTTTAAACCTTGCCTAGGGTGGACTTCAAATCAGGATGATACTGGAAGGAGATGTCAGATTTAAAGTCATGAAGGGACCATCTGTGTAACAGGTTGAAAGTAAAAGATGGTAGCTATAGGAGGCTCCATGTAGGCTTGAAATGTAAGAATAAATCCTTGGAGACCTGGATTAGTGGGAGAGGCACAAAAGAAGCACTCAGATATGGAAAGTACATTAAATTAATCACAGAGTGATCAGGTTCACACATGCAGCCTAGGTTTAGATGCATGAACGCTGTGTATAACTTCACGTACTGCGTACAATGTTTTCAGCGACTGAAATTTGTTTTCCTTTCTTTTTTCTTTTTCATTTTCAGCTTCTTTTTCTTTTCATGACTGTTCATAAAGTCTGTCTCTTCTAGGAAAAGAGAGTTGGATGGCACCTGTGACCAGTTGAGTATGGCTAGTTGGCTGAACTTCCATCATAATTTAAAGATCCTCAACCTTGTCCCCACTACTGAAATTAGTTCACTAGGCAACTGGTTATACTGACTCTACCTGCTCATGAGTGGCACAGAGCAGATTTTTAATTATTTTACACTGTCAGGGGAGTGTGAAACACCTACAGAAGAATCAAAACTCCCAATGTTATCAAGATGTTTCTTCCCAAATATGTCTTCTAACAATTTAGGTTAATGCCACATAATTTTACAACAACCAATGCTAAGTCCCCTAGATTAAGCTGGGGAGAAGACTTCTATTTAATTGCAGAAATTAGTCATTTAGGCCAACAAATAAGCTATTTCTGCACCTTTATATTTAACCTGTAGTATATTGTAAAAACTACATTTTCAACCGTTGCTTCTCTATATTAAGTACTTCATGATACTCTGTATTTGTCTCACTAGAAAAAAGCATATAGTTTTATATCTCATTCTTGAGAAATACAAGATGTCCTTGAAATTGAAGTCTCATAATTCATTGAACAAACAAGGCAGAATTAAGACCGCATATGCAGCTTTTTATTTTTCAAGTGTCACTTAAATATTTGTGTTTTCTCAACATATTTTTCTTAACAAAATCTCAGCATATAGTAACAAATTTTGGTATGGATATGCACATGCATTGCATACAGTAAAAGACAAAATGGTGACAGACAGAATGAGGAGGTATGCAACTTACAGACATAGCACTGTTTACGGTGTCTTCTTAAGGAAGAAATTATGAGCTGACAAGTGAATTATGCACATCCCACTAACATAACAAGTAAAACTTCATTTTAAAGACCCTATGAAAAAGGAGTTTGTGTATTACTTTTGGCATAAGTTACAGAAGCCTGTTTCATAAAAATTTTAGATTTGCCGTAATATTTTAATGTCATACAGTTTGGTTTTTTGTTGTCTGTTTTTAGTTTTCAAATTCAGGTTTTTGAAAAAAATTCAATTGCAAAAGTCAAAATACTTTACAAACATTACCCAATTAAATTAAATAGTAGCCCTGTGAAATTACAAAACAGAAGTATGACTTATTAAGTTAAGAAATGGCATAATAGATATACTTATACTCACTCCTTACAAATCTGGTCCTAGTTGAATTCTCCATAGGTCACTTTCAAAGCCTTTGTAGAATCAAAAATAGAATTCACATATCTAGACTTGTACCTTTGTTCCTTAATGATGCTTATGCCTGTTTGGCATTAAGTATGGGCATACAGTGATCAAATTCATTGGCTGTTTAACATTAGGGTTAGGGTTCAAATGAGAAAAATTAACTGGATTGTTAGTCTTTTTCAAATAAAAGGAGTACAAAATGAAATTTGTCATTATTCATTGTTCATTACTGCTTAAAGAAGTATAAGTTCTTTTTAAAGCTTATTATTCACCATGTATTCATTTAGGGCCAAATTTTCAGCCCAAGGGATCACTCACACAGATTTTCCTGTTTATCTGCAGACCAGGATTATCACACAGAAATTGGGTAATTCTGCATGGAAATTGGTAGCCGGACATACAATAATCTGACCCACACACATTCAGGTCTGGTTTTGCCATTTTCTACCTGTGTATATTCATGGAAGTTTCTAAAATTTTGCCCTGGCTCATCTTGGTGATAGAATGTATTTTAATCTTTAAAAAACAATATAAGTTAAATATTTACTGAAACTTCCTTTAAGTGGAGAGGGACAAGTGTAGATGCTGAAAGATCTTCTTGCTGTCTCATCTGTAAGTACATCGTATAATGATTAAGTGTTGCCTAAGAAATGATAACATTTACCTGTTCTGTGAGCAGAATTACAGGAATAGTTGAACCTTTCCAAATATTACAGAAAACGTATTTTTAATTGCAACATTGTTGCCAGAAGTCTTCCTCTAACATGTCACTGTATCCACTTTTTTGTTTACTTGTCATCACCTAAGTGAGTACATTTTATTTCAGATATAGATCTAAACCTTTAGATTCCACTGAAAACCAAAGATACTGATAATTGTTATTATTCCTCAACTGGCTGAAAATATAAGCCATCTTCAGATATTTGTAGTCATAACTGTGGAAATTAATTTTCTGAGTGTATCTTCCAATATGTAGAACATTCTTTCTCCAGGCTTTACTGAGATGAGAGTACATCAAACTAAATGTGATTTCCTTTCCTTACTATAACACAGAAACACAACAAACTGATTTTTGTTTGGTTGAGGAAAAAATCAGTTTATGATATTTTATTATTAATTATTTTAAAGATTATTAATTAATTCTTTTTGAGGAAAATACATCCAAAAACTTCATGAAAAATAAAAAAGAACATACTTTCAACTGACTTTTTCTTACAGTATTTTTTTCCTACAAAGTACTTTAGAGTTTTATTTGTTTCTCGGTTTTAAACAAAATTGTTAAAACAATAACTGCTTTCAGGTAGACTATGCAGCTTAATGATACTATAAGACTTCAGCAGAAGAGGGTTAAACACTCTCTTTCTTACTTAAATGTATATTAAATGGGAAAAATAAGAATTTGCCTTTGTAATAACCTAGTAAAAGAGATCCTAGTAGGTTTAGTTCAAGTAGCCTTTCTCTGAAAATCTATGAAAATGAGCTCCTAAACCTGAAATTTACACATTATTTTTTCTGCTAGGATTCCCTGTCCTTAAAACTGTCCCTTCAGGCAATCTGCCTTCTCTGCTAACTGTCCTGCCTCTGGTTTGGAGCGGAGTCATACCTAGACAGTCCAAGGTGCTGGATAAAGCAGCAATGATGGCAGACTACCAATCCTTTTACTTATGAACACATCCTTATCAATAAGAGTATATGAAGAAGTTAGGACCAAGAGGCCTAGGAAAAAGAGAGTAAACTCTACTTACTCATCTTGCTCAACTACATTACTTTTAAGCTATTAATGTTTGTTCTTATCCAAGCAATGTTAAGTGTTTAGAGAAACATTTTATGCACAGTTTTGTGATTGATATGACTGATATGACTACTTTTCTATTATTTAAAATTGCAAAAATGCTTATTAAAGATTTTAGGCTATCCCTTATCCCTTATCCCACTCTCAAATTTCACTGAGTCATTCTTGATAAATTCCTTCCAATTATGCAAGTTAAGGAAAGTATAGGTATGCAATGACATTTGCACTCTGTGTGTTGGTTTACAACCTCTTTAATTATAACCAGTCTCTAAAGCACTTTCACGTATCCTTAAATATAGCCTACCCTTTTTATATAATTTCATTTGGCTGTTAGTGTTTGGAGCATATCCAGCAAAGCACTTCAGCAAATTCAGTAAAGTACATACTATAATTAATATAAAATCCAATAACGATGGTAAACTGGTCTTCCTAGAGAATGGCTGCTAAGACATCATAATTTGGCTATTGGCATAAATAGTTTTAGTGAATTACATAACAACAGTAGCTTAGAATTCATCCTGACTTAAAATATGAACTTGAAATACTGTGCTGTGTATGCAAATCATATTGAGGATACTATACCTTAAATGTATGAGTAAGCATATTGTAAATTTATATTACTACTTGTCCTTTGTTACAGCTGCAGAGGATGAATTCCTGTGTAGTTTCACTTCAAGGTTCAGCTTTACATTTACTTGAATAGCAAAAATGCCAGAGAGATGTACCGAGCTGCATTGTTATTCAAATATTTGTTCCAGCATTTATATTCATATATGACTGTGCATAGAGGAAAAAGAAACACTATCTTTCATCAACAGCCATTAAGTAAAATCAAGCAGTTAAGCAATTTCGCTTGCTGACATATATACCCACTTAAAATATCTATTCTGTATGTCAAGCCAGATATTGTAAAAGTGGATTTTAATGGGAATAATGTATCTGACTTTATTTTAAGTATACCTATCATTCTATATTTGACAGGCAGCATCACAAGACTTTCTAACATGCAATAATTTTGGCATTCTTCTCTGTAATGACCTGTCCACCCAGAAGTATCTCTAAACTAGAAGAATGAATCTCAGTCGGAACAGAAAAATAAACTCCTCACAATCAGCTTGTTTTCAAGATGCTTCCAATGTTATTATTCCATTAATAATGCATTTTTAGTTGTCAAAACTGATCAGCATCATAGTTTTTTCCTAGATCCTGTTTATTATAAATCACTTCGCAACAATACATTATTTTGAGGTGAATAAGAAACAAAACCATTCACTGTCAACTGAAATTAACAGTCAGGAAGGTATAGTCTTTTAGATGGGGAAACAGGAAAATTAGCATACAGAGATCTGTTTTAGAATATCAGCATGTACTTGTTGACATAAAAAACGAACAATGTGTAGCCAGGCAGAGAGATTAAAGTTAACTGAAATGTTCCCTAATTGTTCTTGTTGGCTAATTAGAAAGTAACGTTTGAGACATAACAACTTTTTTTTTACAATCTCAGTTGGGGTTTGTATGACGTGTAAAATAGATATTATATGAAGAACCTTCTCAAGAAATCAGAATCGTTTAAATCAAATTTTACTGTTGTAACAATATGTTAATCTTATCCTCAGACCTTTTAAAATCCTATTGTTTACCAGTTACAATAAGAATTCAATTTCCACATGATGTTTATGTATGTTGAATAGAGGTGAGATATTCCATCAGAGAGATCCCCATTGCTAGAACAGATGGGCATTGTCTCAGTACTGTTAAACAGGGCGAGGTGGAACATTTTGTTTCACACATAAAGCAAACCTAGTAAAATTAGCTCTTTTCAGTGCTTTTGACACTTTGGTGGAGAAAATGTCCTCTCACCTGGGGAGACGAGTATAAGACATCTGAATCAGTTTTGACTTGGGGAATTCTGTATGTAAAAACTGACATTTTCTTTTTTCGGTTTCCCACCCAGTGCCCCAGGTCCCTAGAAAAACCTGTTAAATGCTAGCAAGAAAAAAAAAAATAAAATAAATGGTGACGTTCCACCCTCTTTTGTCTTACGTGAAAATTGAATATTTTCATACTAAACTATTGTTATAATTTCAATTAGAGAAATTATGGGTAGCTACTGCTGCTCAGTAATGACAGTATTTGGCATATCAGCCCTAGATTTCAAGAGAAGTCCATGAAGTTTGTCAAATGTCAATACTAAAGATGGGAAACTGAGTTATAAAGAGACAAGTAAGTACAAGTAATGGAACAGGTACAAGTCACCACTAAAATACAAAGTCCAGGCATTCTTGTGGGCCAGTCTTGATCCTTAATAATATATCCTAGAGTCAAGGTACCCCTGCGAGAAAAACAGCACAGAAGTCATAAACCGCAGTTATTACCGATATATTATAAACTGCCAGGATGCTTGGTTACTAATGACCTTCAAAGTTAAAAAAAAAAAACAAAAAACAAAAAACCAAATCTTGGGCTCCCCAAACTGGAGGTGGTAATTCCCTAACTATAATCTTAGTAAAACAGTTTTGAGCTTTGATCTCTCATGTCTGCACTCTCAATGAATGTATCCCAGTTTCTTTGCATGCTTCAGACCAAATTGGTACTAAGTAGAAGAAAATTACTTGCACTTTGAGCTTCCTTCTAAAGGGTACAAATAATTCAAATGATCATTTCCTGCCAGTTATCTTGGCTTAACAAAACCTTGTTTAATTAGCAAAACCAGAAAATGTCAGGCCTGTTCAAAAAGATACTGCATTCTGTTACACAAGCCTAAGTCACCACATAAGATTTGGTCCATCAACCCTTTAAGCAAATCAAACAGCAATCCTTGATGTAATCTAGTGACCTCATCTGCTGGACTCCTTCATTCAACTGTTTTGCCCTCTGTATTCCATGCTTATTGTCAGAATAAGACAGAAAGAGCTGACATGTTGCACTTGCACCCAAACAGGTAGATGTTTACTTAATGCAGGGGGGTTGAACTAGATGATTTCCAGAGGTCACTTTCAACTATTTCCATTCTGTGATTCTGTGGTTTTTACAAGCATTTAAAAAAAAAAAAAAATCTGTAAAAAATACTTTAAAATATTACTTTTTTTCCAAAAGAGAAAAAAAACCCCAACAACAAAACAATAAAAATAGAATCCATTATGCATCCTGGGGGGAAGTAACCATTTTTGTCTTAAAATTATTCATTATTTTGCCTGTCTTTTTAATAAATGGGATATTGCAAGAAAGAGAAAGTCTTTGCAGTTTTCAATTCTGTCAAAATTGTTAAAGAAATACTTAAGAAACTACATATGCTGCTAACAATATACTATTAAATTTTATTTAAAAAAAAAAATAAATAAATTCCTTCTCTCTGTCTCTTGAAAGATACTCAGACCAATTTTGGCAGCTTAAGACTTTTGCACGATGCATCCAAACACGAATATTTAACATTCACTTGTGATACTTAAAGTTTAATCATTTTTCCATCTGTACTTTTTCAAACTCAGAAAAGAGGGTTTGAGTTAGAGCGCTTTGATTTTTACAAGAACACAGTAGCCTGTTGCACACCATTACGATCTGAGGGCTGTCACTTCTTCCAGCCATCAAGAGACTTCTGAAGAACCAGAAACCTGTCAAGTACTAGTCTCTGTCAAAAGGCAAAAAGGAAATACACATTTTGATCTGGAAATTCATCTCAAACCAAGTACATTGGCTTGCTGATGACAATTGCCTCTTCATGAGTCTATGTTTTTCTTGTACGGTTACATGAACCTTGTACCTGTATCAATCAAAGTGTACTCAAGTATACGACAAGATGCTGAAGTTAAGAACAAGTCTGAAGTCCCAGCTGGTTTTCAAGCTAAATAAAATGTGAAGGAGGTGAGAGTTTCTGACCAGAAAATAATTTTCTCATTGTAAGAAACTGTACTACCACAGGGGGCAAAAAAAAAAAAAGGAAAAAAAAAATTCCAACTGGAACATACTTTTCACAGACTTTTCAACTGAGATATTTAAAACCAAGACAATACAGAACAAAACAAAAATTTCAGATAATTTCAGAAATTAGAGCCATGACAAGGTAATGACAAGCATTTCATAAAGGTACAAGTATATGGTTACACCATAACTAGCACTGGAAGTGAACTATGACAGCACAAAAGGAGGTGATGCCTTTAGGATATGATAAGCTGAGCAACTGACCTAAGAATATTTAACCAAAAAAGGTTTCATCTACTCCACAAAAAGTTTTTGTGATGAGTAATGTTACTACCAATACATAAGCTAAACCCTTTGAAGACCTTATTTAGTTGACACTTAGCAAGAACAATGAAACTAATCATAGGCTTGTTTTGTTGGAGTTTTACTCAGTTACAGATGACCTTTGAGAAAATTCATTTTTGTACAGGACACTGGAGAGCTGTCTTCTTCAACCAGTAAAAGAACAGCCTTCTAATCCCAGTTAGCAGCACGTATCTTAACCTGATAACTTGCAAACATCTTACCAAATATTTAAAATAATCAAGAAATGACTGAGATATATAATTTTTTTTCTGGTTGCTAGCTACATCATAACTGACTGCTTAGTATTTGTGGAATGTATAAATATTAATTATTAATTGGTGTCTGTTTCAATGTGTAACATTTCATTGAAGAAATTAAATTATTTTTGAAAATTATTGTATATAACCATTTTTTCCCATTTGACAGATCATCTAGTTTCATTTTTAAATGCTACCTTTTCAGATACTTCTCAAAGATTTGTAATGCTTGAGGTAAACCATAGAATGGTTTGGACTGGAAGACACCTTAAATGTCATCTAATTCCAACCCACTTGCCACGGGCAGGGACACCTTCCACTAGACCAGGCTGCTCAAAGCCCCTCCAACCTGGCCTTAAAGACCTCAAGGGAGGGGACATCCACAGTTTCTCTGAGTAGCCTGTTCCACTGAATTGCCAGCTTCACAGTAAGGAATTTCTTCCTTATATCTAACCTAAACCTGTCCTCTTTATTTTAAAATTGTTACCTCTTGACCTATCACTATACTCACTGACAAAGAGTCCCTCCCCATCTTTCCTGTAGGCCCCCTCTAAGTACTGGAAGTCTGATATAAGGTCTCCTGAGAACCTTCTTTCATAGGGGTTGTGCTCCAGCCTCCTGATCATCTTTGTGGACCTGCTCTTCATTTCTTACCCTTGGGGCTCCAGAGTTGAACATTTTCACAAGGTGAGGGGGTGTCACAAGAGTGGAGTAAAGGTGAGTAGTTATTAACCAATGTGTAGATAAACCACTTAGAGGATATGCAATACAAATATTACTAGTAGGAATAGAAATGCCATATTTACATTTTTAGTTCAAAGAAAAGAAGCTTCATCAGATTCTTAACTGTAATAAGAAATACTAGTGCTACAGAGGTATAAGCTGAAAAATGCTTTGCTGAGACCCTTATACTTGACATATAGGAGAAGAGCATTCATCCAGGATTCTGAAACTAGAAAAAATGTAGTTTTATATATTATTACACTGCTTTCTGTGACCATGTATTATTGCTCAAACAACATAAAAACTTAAATTTATTTTGTCTTTATTATTACTATCTGTACTTACTATAGCATCTGACTGTTCAAATGCCAAAGAAAGATATATTTGTATTATACTCAAGACAATGATCTGTTTAGATAGCCAGAAAGGGCTGCCCATTCTTACCTGCAGGTAAGTAAGATACGAGCATCATTAAAACCAGCAGCTGTTCAGATGTAATGTCAAGAGAATAATTTAGGATGTTGCAACCCTCTCAGTTATCCTGTTACTTCTAGTTTTGTTCCCTGTGGCTCCTCACTAATTCAGTAGACACAAACACACTGTCTTCTGTTTTTTCTCTTTTTCTCCCTGCCAGTTGTGGACTTCTGCATTTCATGGAGTGCACAAGCAAATGAACGTGTGGAGACCATATAACTGTTCACTAAATTGCTCACTAAAATTCCAGTTCCCCAATTCTACGTTTTCAAAGGTTTCACTTACATTTTTTCTGGTGACAGCATGGTATCAGGAACTCTGATTTTCTTTTCCTCCCGAAGTTTTTACCATGTAGTGCAAAAGAGTTCCAGACAGATCCAGTGTATGTTCAAAGGAAGGTTTGTAAATAAAGACTTAACGTTGCTTCTTTGAAGCAGAGATTTCAGAGATAAAGACCCTTAGGAACCCTCCAGGATGTAAAGAGAGACAAAGAAACAGATCCTGGCAGCTCCTCCACACAAGAGTCTTCATAAACACCAATATTTCAAGCTATCAGGAAAGGCTTTAAGTAGAATAGAAAATACCTAATCTGATCACCTGCTACAGACCCAAGCTTTGCTGTATCCACCTGTCAGCCTTTCCTCATAGGTAATTTCTCAAAGATAATGTAGCTAAATCTTAAATTAAGTAAAAAATGTAGATTATTTCTCAATATACTGTACTACTGTACTGTACTGTTGGAAGAGAACAGGAAGTTCATGTAATCAAGAGGACATCTTCTTGGTAATAGGGTCTGAATTTCCTCTGGATAGCTAGACAATCTTGCTTTCTGGAGCAAAATTAATACTAAAACAAAGCATTTGAGTGGTTGCATTATATTTCTGGCTATTTGAGGATGTCTGTCCTGCACACCTCCATCAGCACGATCTTAGATTTGTGCATTTCAAAGTGATTTTCTGCTGAGGGAAACCATCCATTGGAGCCGTCAGCTTCATTCCAGAGCCTGATGTTAACATTTTGTAGGTGAGCTGGAGATTCCACAGACAGCTCAAACACCTCAAGAAAGTGAACAAGAGTTCTCATACGCAACCAAGGAAAAACAATCTCCTTTGATGGTCTCAGATTTGCAAGATGTTCAACTACTTGGTGCCAGACACATAATTCCAGAAGGACCACTTGGTAGACTACGTCTCCCAAGCTCTCCAGGTAAGCTACCACAACATTGATCAGAAAAGCTCACGATGTCCTTAGTACAAGCTAAACTATGTCCTGACTTGGTACAAGCTGTCAAGGGCCTTCTGCTGACCAGCTAGGTTCACCTCTGTCTAGACATGCACTTGGCTGAAATTGCTTCTCAAGTCCAGCTCCCCTTCCTTCCATGCATAGCTGAAGATACCCAGGTGATGAAAAGGAGTCAAGCAGAACAGAAATAGCAGTTGCAGAAAAGGACTGTAGGATTTATCCTATGCCTGACCTTACTCTGCCACGATCGATACATATGCTAGGTGGCTGAGACAAAGGTGTGCTGCAAGGGAGCTGAGAGTATGAGCACCATGTGACAAGAACATACATCAATCTTTCTATTAAATATAGCTTCAGTAATATGCTCCTTGTATATTTTTTTAACTTTCCAGTCTTTTTGTCTTCTGTAAGCCTTGAAAAAGTTAATTTTATAATGTCCCAGCATTTCAATAAATGTTTTCAGAAATAGCTCAACATCATGACCTACAGAATCCTATTTGAAACATAGCTACTTGCTGATCATATCCCATTTATTATTATGTCTTGAGGTCTGTCAGGTAAACTGTTTTTAATCCACTTAATGTGTGCCATGTTGATTTTGTATCCTCCTTAACCAATGCATTCTGTAGCATGAAACCAAATGTTCTGTAGTAGTCTAAGTATATTGTATCAACATTATTACCTTATCAAACCAACTTGTAATCTCACAAAAATATCAAATTAGTTTGACAAGATCTGTTTTCCATAAAACAACATTGATTGGCATTAATTATATTTACCTCCACTCATTATTAATCAAGTCTCATACCAGTCATACCATTGTTTTCCTCAGGATTAATGTCAGGTTAACATGCCTGTATTCAACCCACTTTTCTTGTTTACCCTTTCCCTTAATTTTCTTGTGGTCTTCTAGGAATTCCATATCATTCAAATACTTATTAAAAGAGTGTTTCTGTATTACATCCAAACCAGAATATATATTTTTTTTTCACAATCCTGATTCTTTTCAGACAAAACTGTAATATTTAGTAGACACTTTTGCCTTTGACACATTTATATTGTTGAGTCTTAATGTAGCTGCCTAGCAAAGAACCTGTGTCATTGTGAGGTCAATTTCTGTTTCAATTTACTTAAAAATTTCCTAATTTTTTACAGCTCAATATTTTTTGTCTTTCTATCCTTTCAATTCCTTTACCATTCTTTGATTCTGTATTTGTTGCAATGAACATCTCCTTTCAACTGTTATACGTGTTTTTATAATTTTTTCTAGCTGCTTTCATCTCCACTTAACTTTACTCTTGTTTTCATAACCTCTAGTTCCTTCTTTCCTCAGTTGTAACACTGGCATTTGCGACTCTAATATAATGTTATCAGAAGGTTCCATATGATTATTTCTTTTTTTCTGACTCAGTCCTTTCAAAAGATGTCCTTCCAAATTGTTTTCAGCCTTGACCACTTGATCCTTTGGCTAAGTTTCCAATTCAATAAAATACTGAAGAAATTACAAGCTGGTGAGGAAAGCCTGACTTCTTTTGAGCTTGATAACAACAGCAGATTCTAAGCCTAGAATTAGGGATGCTTTCTTCCTGTAATATATATGGGGAGGACTAGGGCTTGGCAAAGACAGAAGTCTGTGTTAAATATAAAGCTAGTAGAATTCAGATGATAATGAACCCTATGATTTGAGATCTGTTTGAAGCTCTAGCATTGCTAGAGCTTGGGCATAAAGTTTACATTCTCAAGCATTACCTCTCAAATATGGCCTAGTGTCCAGAACTTCTTCCTAATGATTGGTGTCTATCTACATTTGCTCTTCCCAAGAAC
>NW_008622348.1:79058-163397 GCF_000691845.1 Merops nubicus | reverse complement strand
CCCTACTTTTTCTAAAAGATGACCAAAATCTGAAATAACTTTTTACCAATAGATGTTGTATCTTAGCAGTAAAAGAATTTGCCCAGAGAAAAGGTAGAGATGATTTTAAGCCTGTACGTCACAGTCAGCATCCTAATCTCAGCTTTACACAAAATTTTTAGTTACACTGTCTTACATCAAACAGTTATCAGAGTAAAACTAATCCACAAGGTCGATATAATTCCAGGAGCAGAGACCAGAATTTGGAGCTATCACAGTCCGTGTTCTGGTCATATTGTTGGAGTGCTGCCCCTGTTTACCTGCAGGCTTCTGATTTCATAGATCTTGAAGTTTTTTCCATTTTTCAACGGGAAAGGTGAATACTTGCGTTTGGACTATCCTATAATCAATGCATTAGAGGAATTCTCCAGAGAGTGTGAGAGTGAAGTCCTTTCTAAATTTGAAACACATTAAAAGTCTCACACTTCCTTACTGACTGTTATAGCTGGTATGGTGTTCATCACTTACAAAAGAAAGACTGCTTTTGAACTGCTTTTTGTGAATACCCTAATGGTGCTACCTTATTTTTAATTTTCACATTTTCTTCTCTAATTTCAGTTACACTTGAAATGATGAAGCTGTTGTCTGCTTAATTTCTTGAAGGAAGTTCCTGAGGATAAATGTAACCCTATTACACAATACAGAAGTGAAGGCTCAGAGAAGCTTTCAGACTTGAGAGGAAAGTACTTTGTGAGTAAAGGTTCTTACTGAGATAGGCAGTCACCTACATCATACAGGATTTTGGGCTGCAATTCTTAGTCTTTGACACTCATAACCTTCTCAGATTCCTGACTTTTTGTTTTTATTTTGAGACCTGGCATGAGGTATTCATTCTAACTGATAGTACTATTGCTCAGGTTGGCTAGTTTATATCTATTTGCCACTAATAAATATTTGTGACAAAGATAAACCAGCAATAGATGTCAGTATAGTGACAATACAGATTGTTTTATATTTTTTTAGGTCTAATAATTCTTGCAATGGAAAAAAAAAAATAAACCTCTTATATCTCTGTTTTCAATTGCTAGCAATCTTAACTGACTTTATACAACTGATGCTAGTGAGTTGATAATGTTGCTGAGTTTCTTTCTAGGTTTTTAATGAGATGATCAGGTTGGGGAAATGAATGTATTCCTCCTCCAGTGATTCCTTTATGAAGGGTCTGTTTGGGCACTGCCTCTGCTCAGTGGAAGACCACTATGACACACAATGAACTTCCGACATCAGGAGCTTTGCGATATCAGTAACAGAGCTGGGTTTTTATGAAGTCCCTGTGGTTACCTGCTGGGTCTCTCAATATCTAGCTCATAACCAGGATTTGGAGAAGCTATTTAGCTGGATCTCAGTCCCTGTAAGTTTTATGGTTTGGTATGAAGAAGCAGTTTAAAGATCAGAATTAATATTTGCTTTTTCATGAAAGAACGTTTACAGGTCTTCATTATAAAAGGCAAGCAATCTCAGAGTCATACTTCTGATATTTATCCTAGCACCAGAGGCTGTGAATCCATTTACTCCAATTGCATTAGACAGGACATTGCCAGCCTTCTTTTTGATTTCAGCTTATCTCAGTCATTCATGTAAACACATCAGTTTCACTCTAAAATACCACAAGTAGTCAGATATTCCCTCAAAATATCTATTAAGTCACACTATGGTAGGGTATTTAGTCAGGTACGTGTCACATGTGGAGCATTTTACATCTGAACTTCTTAAGACATACTTTACATTTCAGATGAAATTTTGGAGTTTTGTTTTGATTTTAGAAAATCCTGTTTAATATGGGGTTTGTTATCTAAGAAAACAACTGTTTCCTTATCCTCTGAGCTCAGCTTGGGTGCTTCACCTCACAGTCCCTAAGGAACCTTACTTTGAGGCTCAAGGTAGAAGATTTTTAGGGCCTGCAGGTTTTGGAGGATATTCAGTAGTACAAAGACCAAGGACTCCAATTCGCTAGACATTGCAAAGCCTGTGTATTTCCTCAGGCTTTCTCAGAATTAAAGTGAAGTGTTGTGGGAGGAGCATAAAACTATTATTGCTTAGAAGGTGTCATTGTAGATTGTTGGTTTTGTTTACATATTAATTTATCTTTATTGCATCCATACTTCGTAATATATATACATTACAAGTGAATATGTAAGTAGGGTCTCTCACCAAATTTACGTTGTTAAAAAACATTTTTAAAAGATGCAAACTTACCCAAATGAACTGGTGGGCACTTAGACTGAGACCAGCGTATTTAAGTCTAACCTGAGAGCTGACCTGCACATTTTAGCTTGCCCCACCTAAGGATTTTGATAGCATTTGCTGCCTTTCCACTGAAGACTTTTCAGCCACTCAGTTTGTACAATCATACATCCAGGAATCCTTATCTCTGAACTTCTCCAGCTTATTCAGGGTCTATGCAAAGATTCCTTGTCAAGCCATAGGAAGACCTTGGTCACTTGTCTAGCCATTCCAGGATCATTTGTGAAGTTCTTGTATCTGTATGAATGTAATTTTCAAATTGTTTATCTAGTAATGCATTTCTTGTGCAGAAATTAAAAACCCATTGACATTTACAATTCTACATTCTAAGGAAAAACAAACAAACAAACAAACCTTCCCAAATATAAATAAATAAGTAGATAAACATAAACATGTTCTTAACAGAGGAAAAACTATATAGGATGTGTGTTTTGTCTTTTTCTTTTTTTTTCAGAAGAGACTATTGCCACCATTTGTATGTTTATATTAATGAGGTTTTATAATACCTGTATGCGTGGTTCTAACTAGAAACTGACATACTATATTTTCAGGTTGTTTGGTGAAAACATGTATATTTAAAGCTATACATAATAAAAACTTTATTTGATCAAGCCTACAAATTATATATTTTCTGCTTTTTAAGTTAAATTTACCACATACATACTATTCTGTTCTAATTTCACAGGAGGAATTTTATATATTACACAAATATGTACATACATATATATCTGTGCTGCTAGCACAAAAAAAGTAAAAATATATTGGAAGGGTTTCAGAGTAGAATGATATGTAGCAGCTGCTTTCTTTTCCCTCAGAAAAGTTACAACGGATTGTTTTTCCTTTTACAGAGATCCCTTAAGTCATGGCAACCTTCTCCAGTTGCCATTAATTTGACACCCTAACAACTTAAAGACAATAGCACCACATCGGTTCTAAAAGGAATTGTGTCTAATTTTCTGTGCTAATGCATTGTATCTGCAGAACTGATATTAAAGGTAATTCTGCACATCATGTCTAGAAACCAGATACCAGGAGGGGATGATGAACAAATTGAAACCTCTTATAGGAAAGAATTTGACCAAATCCTAGCATACTATAAACCATTCACATAAAATTGATAAGACTATTGTAAATCACTCCAGTGACTTTGAAGAGATGTAAAGATATAGACCTGCAATAGTAAATAAGCAATGGGAAAGAAGTCATTACTATGGAAAAAACTAAGTCAATGTCTCTGTTGTTCAGGGAAGATTGCAAACAATAAATTTGGCTCAGAAAATAAATATCGGCTAATTATTTTCACAATTGTTTCTTCTTCTTTAACATGACTTTAAGTGCTACAATTTCTACAAACATGAATTCCAAAGGATGAAAGTCATACCGCATGTCCAGCAACATGTTGTTGTTGGGGTTTTTTTGGGTTTTTTTTGTTTGTTTTTTTTTTTTTCCCCCAATTAATCCTCACTCTACATTCCCTTATGATGAAGGGATTTGCTTTGTAGACAAGATTTTATACATGGAAAAATATTTATGGCCTCAATCTTGTCTCAGACCTGAAATATCAGATGAGGCTGCTTGAAATACCACTGTGATGGCCTTCAATGATCTGTCTACTTTTAAGTCCATGGTGGCTCTTCAGTATAATTAAGAGCAGTAACTGTTAATTGCCTTGCAGGTCTGATCCAGAAGCCAAGAAAATGAAGAGTGTGTTTGAGGCACCCCCTATACTGGGAGCAAGGTAATCTAGAAATCATTTGATCATTAAGCTGTGGGAAAGGGGGGAAGGGATTAGAACAATAGCATTGCTTTCTTCCTCCACCCTACACCATCATGTTGCCAGCCTTCAGCATTAGATTTTGTTAGCTCAAGGTTCAGGATCTATGAGTGATACAAAGCAGGCCTTTAAGGACCACAGTTTGTGTACTTAGAGTAGCTTGTTGTCATTTAATTTGGGTGAGGAAGAGAGGGAAAAAATAGGACGTATGATTCTCTGATTCTGTAATCAGTATACACAGAAGAATGTTGGTTGTATTGCCAGAAAAGAAACAAGTAGCAAACACAGCCAGGTACCTCCAACAATTATTTGCCTTTTCTGAAAAAAAAGAATTACGTTTTCTGTTGGTAAGAAATTGTTTAAAAATAAGACTCACAAAAGGTTTTGCATCATAACTCTTAATATTTACCATGCATGAGTGAAGCCATATTCTATTGCTTGGCACCATATTTACCACAACATGTTTTGAAGCACTTTACCAAAAAATAAAACCAAAGCCTTTCAGCCTAATGTTAACATTTAATTGTGCCGTGCTTACAGTTATAAATATTTTCTCTGTGATGGAAAAAAAGTGTTGTTTTTTTTAAATCGAAATTAGCAAAATATATGTCTCAAGTAAATTTGAAGTCTTGTATACAGAAATACTTTATTTACATTGGAAATGATAAAGGCTACTTTTCTTAGATGATTTCATGTATTCCTTAGATATCAGTTCTTTGTTTGGCATGTTACCACACACATCTACTTTAAGCAGTGGTTTTCAGTAATATTTCCCAAAATTCCTTTTGTAATTTCCCATGAAAAGGGAGGATCTAATCGGATTTTTAATCCTTAGCTAATCAAGCAACACATTGAATATACTGTTTTAGGTAGAAACTGAAAAGTTCTTTCCACTGCCCCATTATAACAAGACAAGTTTGGATGTAACTTGAATCAGTAGAAAAATAACACGGTAAAGTCCCTATACTGTATAGATATTACATGAAAACAATGCTCTCCTTTCTTTAAACTGCAGCCAGTGCCCAGCCTTTGATGAAGCCCTGGAATAATGGAGTGCCATGGGCTATTTTCTTCTGGTTTCTATAGCTCAATACCGGGCTTGTCTCTTCTGTTTGTTTTCAGCTAATTGCCTCAAGATCTAATAAGTTAGTGATGATGTATGCTGAGCACCAGTGACCCCATGCCAAAAGAAATATTATGTCGCACCGAAGTTTAAGGAGCTAGGTTTTTATCAGCCAAATATCTTTTCTCTAAAAGGCTCTAATTTCCACTGTGTAGGTTGTAAGTGGCATCCATGATTGTACTGGTTCTTTTAAATGGCTAAGACAGAAATAATACTTACAGGGAAAAGCCAATGTGGAGGTCAAATGCTAACTTACATTCTCTCTCTTACTACTGCTGCAAGGCATTGGTATTTGTTGTTCAGTGTGCCTCAGAGGAGAAACACTGAAGAAATTATCAATTTAAGAGAACACTCAACTTAAATTAGATGCTCACTCAGTTTTTTCTCGTTGCATATAATTTTGATCACCTTAGTCCTTATTTATTTGTTTTCTTCTTCTTAGAGCAAAGATATCTAAAAAAGGAAAAGATATTGGCAGTACCATCAATTACATTGAAAGTTACAACATATAGAATGAGGCCTAGGTAGGTAACATCAATTCTGCATTAAATAATATTACACAGATCACAAGTTAAAATATATTTTCTCTTTTAAAATGTAAGACATTGTTCTGACAAAGTTGAGGTACATCAAAAGCCAAAACCTTCTGAGGAATGTTTCTGATATTCTTAAACTTTTCCTTTCTTTTTCAAATGGAAGCAATACTCTCAAGTTGCTTAGCGGTTGGAATTCTGTGGAAGAAAGGCAAAAATTCAAAGTATTATACAAATTACAGGAAAAACAAATAATTTTCTTATATGTGGAATCATCATACCACCATGTTAAAACAGTTTCTCATGTTACAAGGAACAGCCAACAACAGTCTGAGCTGCAGATGGTATTGGTGTTGTAAAGTTCCTAACCTAGGAACCACGCAGCTCAGTGGAAAAGCCTGCCATAAGAGTCCCAAAGGGCAGCCTGCTGGCAGGGAGCTCCTGCCACTGGTCAAAAGCTGACTCGGAGAGAAGGCTGTGCCTTGACCCCAGGGTGCAGCTAAGGAGTACTTGCTGGGCTGATCCAGTAACTCTCTTCTGCTCACCTGCACACTCACTCCTGCCCCATCATTTACTTTATGATGTTTGTGGTGATAGTGAGCCCATTTATCTCACTGCCTGGCTGACAACTAACCTCTGGGGGAAAGAAAAAAAATATATTCTACCATGTTAGGAAGCTGGACCTGCAGCTCACCAGAAGTAAAGGCCTGCAAGATAGAAAGAGGAGAAGATATGTTTTTTAAGACACATAATGTTGTGAATCTGCATGCATCTAAATCTGCATTACTTTGCTCCTACCTCCTACAGTGTCGGACTGACTGTTCCTGGAACATTTCTTACACTGGCCCTGGCCCTGTTTTGGCCTGGTGGTGCCCTGTCTTAGAGAGCTGATCTCTGCAAAATCTCAGAAAAAAATAATTATCATTAATGATTCTTCCGCAGAACAGGAGATACAGGATAGTTCTTTCTCATGACTGAAGGGATATGAGCTAGTATCTTTCAATGCTCAGGTGAATGCACAGGCACAGAAAGGCTGCAAAGCATGACGACATAGGACGTTCACACACCCTAGTAAAATGACTATTTTGAATAAACAGTGAAACATGCACTGCATCACAGACTGAAAGCATCTCAATTGTCATTTTGCTGTTTCTGGTCCCCTGACCTACACCACAGGGAATGGATGCAGCACAAAGAATCAAATCCACGACTGCCACAAGTAAATTATAGGCTTTGATGTAGGAGATCCACAAGAGAAAGAAGAAATTAAACACAAGTTTCCTGCACTCCGTGCAGATGCACTGATCACTGAGCTGTTGGATAGGAGGCACTGATAGCTATTTGCTGCATTTGTCCCTCTTTGACGTGGGCCAAATCATTACTTGTCCCAGCAAAATGTCTACCACTCTGGGTGGTGCTGGTGAGGTAAGTGGAGGAAATATGAGCCTGAAAACTCTCCAGTTTTACCTCAGTGCCTGAACTGCTTGGGAATCCCCAGAGAAGAGACAGTTCTTGCAGGACCCAGGGACAGGCAACTCAATGTGAAGGCAACTGAACTCATAAGAAAAAAACAAACCTATGGATTTGAGATGACTCTGGGGTCAGATGTCAGCTGAGAAGGAATGCTGAGACCTGATATGTTGGATTTAAGCAAGGAGCTTTTTAAGTCTGCTGCCTTTTAGGGCATGATCAGATGCTGAGGTGTCAGGAATAGATTCAAGCAAAATAATAAAACAAAATATTTAAATTCTATGTGACCTCCTAGCAAAACAAAAACCAAAAAAGTAATATTTTATTTATATTTGCTACTATATCAGATAGTAGATATATCAGATAGATCAGATATAAGAGTTCTTATCTAATTTTAAATGGGAAATAGGGAAACATCTGGGATTTATGAATTAATATCAGGAAATCGGTTGAAACTAATGAAAAGTAATGAATAATGTATAATGAAACAACTGAGTGGCCATGACATGACAGAAGCAATGACAAGTTTGTGCACGTCACAATTCTCTGCTTTACAAGCTAATAATAGAAACGTATTAACTTGTACTTTCAAAATAGCTAATGTTGTTTATATATGATTTTTAAGCAGTCATAAGGTGAGAGCTCAGGTTCTGCCTTTGGTTGGAAAATAGGTAAAAGTCAGGATCTAGTTATAAATGTGGGGTTTTTTTTGGTTTTTTTGGTTGTTTTCTACAGAGTAATACAGTACTAGTTAGGTATCTCACAGTTCCTTAATACAATAAGCAATATTTAATATTAGTGAGAAAACCAATATACAATAATTATGTGGCTTTCCTTTGCCACAGCAATTTTTAATCTCGTTAGATGCTGTGATCAATCCTAATTGATATGTATATCTATAAACACAATTTTCAGTAGAAAGGGTTAAGAAATGACATGTCAACATTTGTGAATGCCATCACTCTTTATATTGGTCAAAATCAGAGAAGACTTTGAGAATCTTTATAGGGACTTATTGAAGCAAGTTGAGTCGGCAGTTTGATGGTAGTTCAGAATCAGTGTCTTCCTAATGAGAAGAAATATACTCTGGAGACAACAATGTAAAGTCAATGAGATTGATGCATGTGCTTAAACTTAAGTGTATATTTGACTGCCTTGCTGAATAAGGATGGCATTACATTCTTAAAGGTAATCCATTGCTATACACATTGAATCTTGAAATCTTAATGATTCTTAAATCTAAATGATTCTATTAAAAGTGCTATGTATTTAAAGTAACACTGTATATTTAAGTTTCCTTTTTTAGGCTATTACTCCATCAAAAAAAGTGAACCAATTACTAATTTATTCTGTGAACACAGAACCACTGTTAAATAAGAAAATACTAGAAAAATTAAAATTTTTAAGTTTTATCAGCTAATAGCTGCACTAGGGAGGGTTAAGGGAATCTCCCCCAAATACCACAACTGATTCCAGAAAAAAAATTAAATCCATCAATAATGTCCACTTTTCTAAAGAACACAGTACATGTATTTATTTTTTAAAAAATGTATTATCCCCTCTTGTTTTGGATGAAAGGTCCAATATAGCACTTATTTCTTCCATTATTTTATGATGTTGTTATACATGTATTGTTCCATACTTGAGAAAAAGTTAAAAATATGACAGCATGAAAGAAATAAAAATATATGTTGCAGGGATGAGTCTTGATTATTTGAAACATTGTTTTTTACAATGTGTTTTAACCCCTTTTCTGATTGAGATCATGTTTGCTATTCCCTTTGTTTAAAATATGTCTAAGAATTCTATTTCTACTGCAAAAATAAATGATGAATTATTTATACATACCAATTATTTATTATCATTTATGCAAAGCTCGTCATATTATGCATGCATAAGGGGATTAAATCACTGTTAACCCATAATGCCTTTAGGGGCATTATATGATAGGCAAAAGGTTGCTTATGTTTACTATTGTAGATAAACATATACATTAAGAACATACATACTGTTTAGACAAATTGCTAAGCTGAATATCAGTTTTGTAAGGAAAGTAAAGTGTTTATTGAGCAATTGGTTTTATAAATAATGATCAACTAATCTATTTAATACAGTATACTTACTTTCTCTAGCTTAAAAATATGAGCTTTTTTCAAATAATGATGCTCAAGCTGAATTTAATTCAAACCTGGGGAATGGAAATAGTATAAGAATGCACTCAAATATTTTATCTTTTTATTGTCCTTCCTGAGGCAGCCCTTTCATCAGCTAATGATGCATCATTACACTTTACCATTGAAATAGGTAGGCACAATCAATAAAATGTCAAAAGAATATTATTTTGTATTATTTCCAATAATCTGAAATACAAGGTAAATTCAATGAGATAGAGTTTTTATACTAACATAGGCACGTGTAAAGATTTGATGCAGGTGCTTCAATGGGGTACAAAATGGAAGCACAGTTTTGCAGGGCATGGGCCAAAATTATCTTTAGCAGTACAGTATGAAATAGCTCTTATATTTTGATATCATACATGAAACAAAGAAATTATTTTGTAAGTTTGTATAGACAAACACTTTTTCCAGCTTTAATAAACAGATAAGTGCATTTTATTCATAAAGGGATTAGAGCATCATGTGTGTTATTGAGGATATTTTATATAATGGCAGGGTGAGAGTGTAATTCAGCAAGAGTCAAATGACAACAATGTAATGCAGCCACTCTCCAGAGCTGCAAGATCTTGTTACAAATATGGTTCAGGTCACAGTCTAAACATAGTTAAAGGTCTCAACCTAGTTCCTGAAGAATGTGAGTTCACATAACAAAGCCTGCCCCTCAAAACCACAAATGCAAGTCTCTGATCAAGGCATTCTTGTTCTCATCTTTTCCTGTCCTTCTTCAACAAAACAACATGCTGATTTCTTGACCTATCCCAGTTAGACTCCCACAGCAGCTTAATTTGCTTCTGTTCACTCCAGAGCCTACAGGTCCTGACGATCTGTTATTTTAGCTGCTGTGGAGCTTTAAAACCTTTCCTAAGCAGCCAGCACAAACATGCAGGACCGTATCTCGGATCTGAAGGCTGAGAAATTGAAAATAACAATGAATCCTGTGGCAACAGAACCAAGGCCAGCTGGTTAACTGATCTTGACCAGCTAAACTGAAAGAAAATGTGTAACTGTTATTGTATGTATATTAGGAAAAGGTCAGGGCAGATAAACAACATCTTTTGATAATTTAGACAGACTACAAAGAAGTCAAAGGTTGCCATTGTCTTCAGCAGAGTTTCTAACTGACCATTGCAGGTCTGATTTGTCAAAACATTTATCTATACTTAACTTTAAACTGGGAAGAAGTCCTCCAGAAAGTAAAGTTTGGCACATGCCCACCTGCTACAATCAACCCAACTTGAAACTTAGAATAAGCCTTTGAGGTGACCTCCATGCTAAAAACAGTCCCAGGGAATCAGTGGCTCCAGCCCTGTCCCAAACTAAACTCCTTTATGAAACCTAGCCCTATCAGCAGCCCCTTTTTCACATCACAGGTTTGTTACCTCCTAACTTTCACTAACTGCAAGTATAGCCTTGGTTTAACCAGCTGTACTGAAGCAGTATGCTGCAAATAAGACTCTCCCCTTGTTTAGGGTGATTTGGTATCAGAACAATGCCCTGGCTTATACTGAGTTATTCTGGTTAAAACCAGTACAAGTGAGATCAAAATCAAGTCCACTGACTGTAAAAAGCAAAAGAATGTATTAAAAGAGAAAGTAGTTTGAGGGCAAGTAAAATCTCTAGCTTGTTTTTTTAATTAATATTTTCTTTTTGTGACATAGCTTCAGGCATCCAAACATATATTCTTCTAATCCCACTTGACCTCAACAGAAATATTTATGCCAAGGGTGTTCTCATGTTCCCAAGACTGAGGTTTAGGATAATGGATTCTACCAAAGGGCTTTCTTGCATTTTTCTTCTGTCCTTTCATTTCCAACCACCTTTCCATCCATGTTATAAACCTGATTCTCCTCTCTTCCATGGATACAGTCTCATGCATAATATTCCTACAGATGTTACACTAAGGGCCATGCCTACCAGAATCAGTACTAATAAAATGCCTTCTTACCCCCTAGCTACTGGTATGAAGTAAGAGACTCTCAGTTTCTCTCTGGGTTTGCTGTACATATTGTTATCTTATTTCTGCACAGGTGATCCATGAAGTTAAACAAATTCATTACTTAATATAGAAAGAGTAGGAAGGACAGATTTTTACAGTGTATTCTCTCACTGAAATAACAGGTTTGTTAAGAAGGAACCCTCTGCCAATTCTTTTTCTTTCGGTTTATGGCAGCATAACTTTTATAAAAGATAGTTCTGAAATAATGTTGCTCTCAGAAGTGAGATTAGGATTTTGTTCTGTATTACAGTAATCAGAAAAGAATGCACAAACTCTTTGTGTGCAATTTTGAGTAATTAATATGTCAGAAAATGCAGAGCCACGTAAATCATGTTTACAAAATTAGTCAAAATATCATGTAAAATTGTTACACGCTTGTATTTCTTAATCAAAATAAGCTTTCTTTGAAAATTTGACTGATGAAAGTAGTAACAGAAAATTAGGACAGAATTTTTCTTTATGCACCTATAAGCACTTCAAAGTGTATTCATTGGCATACAATTAGAAAAATGATGTCATTTTTTGATAGTATTACCACTAATTCTTTAGTTTTAGATGAAAAAGCTTTTCTGGTGCACTATTTTATACATTTCAAGGAGGTCAGATAAGATCACAATAGAATGCATTTTTCCACATCTGAAAAAAAAAAAAAGTGTTCCAAAGCAAAATGTTAAAATTAAAGACCCTATTTACTTTTAATGCTGAAGTTTACACCTAAAATCTCTTTTGTTAACACTAGTGGTGATATGACATTCACTCAAAATAACATGATGCAATTAGATTTTTTTTTTGAGAAAAATTCTTATTTTTCTTACTTTCTCTTTCATAAAAGAGAAAGATAAAAAGCTGATAAATGTAAAAAACAGTTTATTTCAGGTAAATAGAGAAAGAATCTACTATTTTTATCACCTCTATTTTTTTCTAAAAAAAAAAATCTGTTTAGATATATATTTTAGTAATAACCTTTTAAGATATTTTGTAAAAAAAGACATTTACAATCAATTTAACTAGAGTCTTTACATGTGTTTGGTTTCAAGAGACATATCAGCTAATCAACACTACAGACCCAGAATATGATTGTGGCTTATTCTGATAGATTACCTTCATGATGGCAATATCGTTTGGGAAACATAGGAGGAGGAGTTTAGCAACCTACCTACACTACAGAAAAAGGTTAGAGGCAAACTAACTCATAGCAGAAGACCTAAACTGCAAGTAAGGAATCCACAAGCAAAAGTCAGAATAAAACTCTCTGAGTCAGTATTTGCATTTGCCTTTTCTTTAGGTCATCCTTTCTCATGATTTCTGGTGATGGAGCCTACAGTGAAAGCTATTGCATTTTACATTATGTGAACTTGGGCCTATTACTTTTCATAAACTGCGTTTCCAAAATGGATTGCTAATAGCCACTTATGTGAGATACTACTGCATGGTAGTTCCTGGATGTTTTCTCCTGAACAAGGAAAAACATCTATATCACCATTGGTTTCAACATTGCCCAGGGATTACCTGAAAAATAAATGCTTTCAACTTTTGACAACTGATTATGAAGGAGAAATAATTTTGAAACTGTTGCAAAATACAAACAGGTTGTGGTATGTAAAACACAATTCCCAATGTAGTCATATGCACATATACTGATATTCATTCCCTGAATCTTTAAGTAATTTAAAAGGATAATTAGTGTGTAGTGCCTGAATTGGTTCCTCAGAGGGTTAGTGTCCACCCTGTTTGTCACTGTTTTTTGCCTAATCCTGTCTAATGAGGGTTTATGTTAACATGGCTAAGCACTTGCAGATACGCGCTACCAAGCTATCTAAGCTTAGAGAAGACACGTTGTTCAAATGTCACTGCCTTTGGCTATCATGCTATAAGATAATGATTATTACTTATTATGTTCCATATTCAAAAAGCTGTCATTTGTACTTGTTTATGGGCCCTTGTAGTTCTTGTGCAGGTAACAAATAATGTCTGTGTTTTTCCTAGGTTTACATTTGTTAATGCCCTTTCTCTTTCTTTTGTTAATAACTCAGTTAAATACTTTTGATTTACTGCTTTAAAGCACTTGGAGCAAGTTAAACAGAAATACATCAAAAATAAAATTCAAGTTTAAACATTGGTATATATGTGTGTATGGGTGTGTGTGTGTATATATATGTGTGTATATCTATATATATATTGGAGGTTTGGATTGTTTTGTGTTTTGTTTTGTTTTGTTTTGTTGTTTTTAATTTGCTTGCTCTCACCTCATCAGAAAACCTCACTATAGAACGTTAGTTCAGGTTTATCTGGTCTGGGGTACAGGTTTTCGTTTCAAATAAAATAATTTCTGTTTTGCCCTTTCTTCCTGTTGCAGGAGCTACCAGACTCTGTAGAGCATTGAACATCACAGTCAGACCTTTTCTCTTTGGCTAGTTGTGATCATCCTTCGCAGGCAGGAAGGCATTCTACTACAGTCTGAAACAAGAGGTCAGTCTTCAGATCCAAGATTTGGTTCGAGTCTTCTTTTTGTCCCAGAAAGATGAAGATTCACTCCTGTTATAACTGCCTACATTAGTTATTTCTACACTGCTGCTAAAAAGCAGTCTCAGGAGTGCACACTAGCAGCTGAGTAGCATGTATTCACCCATCCACACTATTGCCTGTCAGGTTGCCTAAGGCCTGCCTGCAGGCAGCCCATGAGCAACCTGTTTGGGTGTATCTGGAAAAGCACTAAGCTACCAGGTGCATCAGAGGTGGAGGGTCCTGACCACTGACTCCCATCCAAATGCAACATAGTTATATCAGGATGGTCCCTGACACCAGTTCAGCACCAGGCTAGGGTGCTTCCCTTGCCTTCTGAAGGACGAATCTTCCTGCACACTGAATTGCCCTGCCCGGAAAAAAGTGCAGCTCATGCAGAGGTGATTCAGATGGTGTGTCATCAAGGGCAGAGCAAAAGAGGGCAACATGGCAGCAGCACCCGTCATCCTACACCCTTGTCCTGCCTGGGGCTGGGGGTCATTACCACTTCCTCTGTTCCTTCCTCAAAACTTTGAGCAGCTTGGTTTACTGGGGGTGAAGTGGATATTGTTATGATTCACTGAAGCAGAAAGGCATGAGTTTGTACATGTGTGTTTGAGTCAAGCCTATAATCCCAAAATAAATTAGTTGGAGTGCTTACATTTTCAAATAGTTACGTCTTTGGGCGTATCACTGGTTTATACAGTTGTAATATATATAAAATGTAGCTGTGCTTCAGAATTTAAGAAGGAGTCTTGTGAAACACTACAATTTCTCTTTCCACTGCAGTGCAGTGTTGTTATAGCTGAGGTAAACAGAGCTGTGCATGCCAACATTTTGCTTGGTTTCATCATGTGTGTCATGTAAAAATTGGCATGGTATCAATATCCAACTAAAATTCAGCCAAGGCATGCTGAAAAGCTTTCTGAATGTTCCTGTCTCTTTCCTCAAACCTGTGTTAAAAATTAACAGTGTAATGAAATATGAAACTCAGAGGATTCACTGGTGAGCTTTTGATACTAAAACATATTAGTTAAAACAGCCTCAATTAAAATGGAGGAAATATTAGTATAACTCAGTAAATAATGACAGTTTCCGTTTCTTCATTTCAGCATTTTAACTTGGCTAGTAGAAACCCTTAGCACTACATTAAATGTGATGTTGATTTGAGACCTCCATGGAAAGAATTCTAGACAAAATTCCCCCTTTTATTTTTTTTTTTTTAATAAGAAAGAATATTCTTAGACATCTAGTCTAAACAGAAACTCATGTTAAAATGATCCTACAGAATAAGTAATAACTATCTCTTACCAAAGGTGACATCACTGTAATCATTACGGTAGTAAAGTATTTCATCTTCCTAACTATTAACAAGATCAGAACAATGACCCTGCTGTTGGAAGAACTGCCATGCTCAGACTGTTAGAGTGGCCACCCTGACAGCATCTTCTCTCTGACAATCAGCTGGGGATGTTCTGGAAAAAAAACAAAGCAAATCCAAGATAACCTTTTATTTAAAACATTGCTTGACCTCTGGAAACATGTGGATTGTCTGAATTAGATCTGAGTATGCACAATGTGTTTGTAACTTCATCAGTGTCCTTATATGGAATAAACGTGTCCTTCTTACTGAATCCATTAAGACTTTTGGCTTTCTTAGGATCACTTCTGTGGCAAAAAGATGCTCAGTCAGAATAAGAGTACAAAATCACTGCCTGAAAATTTCTATTTCTTATCCTTAAATATTTGAGAGCAAAGTATAGTATTTTACAGTCTAGTATATTATTCTCTAGTTTATTGCATTTATAGTATAGGACGATGACATTTTATGTGAAAAGTAGATTTGTTCACCCACCCTAAGGGTGTGTAAGGTAGGAGGGCTCAACTTGTTGAATCAATTCTAGTACTCTCAGCTTCCCTCTCTTCTTCAAGTTAGAAGATTATATTTAAGGCTAAGCCCATTTTTCTTTTACTTACTGTCTGGAAACAGATGTCTTTGAGCAATGATTTCTGAAGTTGTTTTTCAATTCATGAACAACGGTCATGGTATTGTAGAATCATTTTGGTTGAAAAAAATCATTAAGTCCAACTATTAACCTAACCCTACCAAGACAACCACTAAACTGTCCCTAAGTACCTCATCTACACATTGTTTAAATACCTCCAGGAATGGTAACTGCACTGCCTCCCTAAGCAGCCTGTTAGGAAAGCTTAATAACCCTTTCAATGAAGTTTTTCCTAATATCCAGCCTAAATTTTCCTGGCTGCAATTTGAGGCCATTTCCTCTTGTTCTATTGCTTTTTACTTGGAAGAAGAGACCAGCTTCCACCTCACTACAGCCTCCTTTCAGGCATGTGTAGAGAGTGAGAAGGTCTCCCCTGATCCTCCTTTTCTCCAGGCTAAACAATCCCAGTTCCCTCAGCTGCTCCTCATAAGACTTGTTCTCTAGACCCTTCACCATCTCCATTGCCCTTCTTTGGACACACCCCAGCACCTCGATGTCTTTCTTGCAGTGAGAGGCCCAAAACTGAACAAAGTATTTGAGGTGCAGCCTCACCAGTGCTGGTACAGGGGGATGATCACTTCCCTAGTCCTGCTGGCCACACTGTTTCTGATGCAAACCAGGATGCTGTTGGCCTTCTTGGCCACCTGGGCACACTGCTGGCTCGTGTTCAGGCAGCTGTCAATGAAAAAACCATCCAGTTCTTTTCTCCCAGGCAGCTTTCCAGCGACTCCTCCGCAGGCTTGTAGCATTGCATGGGGTTGTTGTGACCCAAGTGCAGGACCCAGTACTTGGCCTTACTAAACTTCATACCACTGGCCTTGGTCCATTGATTCAGCCCGACCAGGTCCCTCTGCAGAGCCTTCCTACCCTCAAGCTTACCCACACCCCCACTCAGGTTTGCATTTTCTGCACACTTACTGAGTGTGCCCTCAATCCCTTTATCCAGATCATTGATAAAAATACTGAAGAGAGCATGCCTCAGTGCTGAGCTTGGGGAACACCACTTGTGATCAGCCACCAGCTGGATTTAACTCTGTTCACCGCCGCTCTCTGGGCCTGGCCATCCAGCCAATTTTTTGTCCAGTGAAGTGTATGCACACCCAAGCCATGAGCAACCAGTTTCTCCAGTAAAATGCTGTGGGAGACAGTGTCAAATGCTCTACTAAAGTTAAAGTGAAAAACATCCATAAAGCAGGTCATCTTGTCATAGAAAGATCAGGTTAGTCAAGCAGGACCAGCCTTTCATGAACCCTTGATGACTGAGCCTGATCACCTGGTGGTCTTGCACCTGCTGTGTGATGGGACTCAAGATTATCTGCTCCATAACCTTCCCTGGCACCGTCATCAGACTTGCAGGCCTGTAGTTCACCATATCCTTCTTCTGGCTCTTCTTGTCAGTGAACGTCACATTTGCTAACCTCCAGTCAACTGGGACCTCCCCAGTTAGCCAGGACTGCTGATAAATTATAGCAAGTGGCTTTGTGAACACTTCCCCCAGTACACTTGGGTGGATCCCATCCAGCCCCATAGACTTGGGTGTGTCTAAGTGGAGCAGCAGGTCACACATCAGTTCTTCTTGGTTCATGGGAGCCTCATTCTGCTCCCTTTCCCTGTCTTCTGACTTAAGGGGCTGGGTAACTGCAAAACAACTGGTTTTACTATTGAAGGCTGAGGTGGAGAAGGCATTCAGTACATCAGCCTTTTCCTCATCGTTTGTCACTGTGTTTCCCCCTGCATGCAATAAAGGACAGAGATTGTCCTTCACCCTCCTCTTTTTGCTAATGTACTTATAGAAACATCTTCTGTTGTCTTTTGTAGCAGTGGCCAATTTAAGTCCTAATTGGGCTTTGGCCCAATCCTAATTTTCTCCCTGCAAAACCTCATAACATGAGGTAAGGAAAGCGGTAACTGACTATAATAAGGCTGGGAATCTATTGAGAACATTTCCAAAAAATTATGCCTTTACATCGCTGAAGTGCTACCACCTGTGAAATTAATTTCCTCAGAAGAGAACCACAGTGTCCCCTATTCCCAAAGCATTATATCCACTAGAGGGAATCTAGTTTCCTCAGCTGCCAGAGTTCTTCCCTGCTTGACAAAAGGAAGAGTCCCGTTGAGCTTTCTTGGGCTAGCAGCCACATAGGTTATTTTCTGCTATATCAGTCCTGCAGTGATTAGTAATTACTGAAACCTGAATCTTGTCCATTGTTAATTTATTTAAATCACTTAATTTCATCATATCATAGATGAATTACAGGGACAGTCACTGTTTTGGCCATGCAAAACTGTCTGTGGAAAAGATGTATAATGTTTCCCTAATTTGTCTCCAAGGGAATTTAATTAATTGTGAAGTAGGTAATAGAGCAAATGCTGGAATTTGTATTGGTCATTAGCTCAGTGAAAAGTTCAAACTCTACTCCACTCATCCTGACCAGAAAGGACCAGAAAGCTGTTGCAGAACAAAGGTAGAGGCTCTTCTGCAGTTGCTCCTTCTGTCTTAGTGGCATTCACAATTTTGACTTTTATTACATGAGGTCACTTATCAGAAAAATGTGTACCAGGATTGATCCACTGTCCCAGTTAGCCCTCCAAGCACCCCAAATATAAAAGCAATTGATTGCTGCTGTCCCACAGTGTCCCCAGCAAATCAATTTGTTCCTTCGTCTTACCACACAAAGAAGTCTCATCGGGACTTCAGAGGAGGAAGAGCAGAAGAAAAAGAAAGGGCAAAACAGGGAAGTACCATAATCACAAGAAGTAACCTTGGATTGTTATAGATTATTTTAAAGCCATGATTTTTGAGTAAAAATCTATCTTTACAGTGAACATTTCACACAGTAATTGACAAATTCAGCAGCAATTTCACACAGCCCTAGTCATCAGTCATCTGAAATATACAACTACAGTATTCTACTGCTAATGAGTTTCAAGTGCATAATAAGTTAATTTGATTGACAGCCCTTGACCAATAATAAAGTGAATTTTTACAGCTGAAATAAATGTTTCTACTATTGGTATACATTTATTAATTTTAACTGTAGAAACTAACCATGTTTTAGCACCATTGTAGTCACAAAACAAATATACAATAACTTTTAGGCGTATGCTCTTAGAATAAGTTTTTAAATGGTTCTCTTTAGTGTACATGTGAATTTAGACCTTTCAAGACAAACGGGTTTATACATCCAGCTAAGAAGTCAGGCATCTATCTAACAAGTCTGCATGTGCTACTTACATGGATTGTGTTCAGAATTTAGTTTTGTGACTACATATTAAGATTCAGGGTTAGATGGAGGTGAGCCTCATCCTGAGTGTCCCAATTTACTAAAACTAAATTTCCTGAGGAAGATGCAGTATGACAACTATATCATGCATTCCAGTTATTTCCATGGTAGGATTCTCAAAAACATACAGTAAGAACTGAAATCTAGACTGCTTTAACAAGAAATTTTATCCTATGCCTGAATTGTAAGCAAGTTATATTGCTACTCCAGTAGTTCTTTTTACTGCAGGATACAGAATAGTTAACTAGAGCAAACCAACAGAGAAAAAAAATCCAATAGTGTTATCGACTCTAATGTGATGAAACCTATTCTCAAAAACTGAGTCTTGAAGTCTTCTTTACTAATTTTAACAAAACTCGGTAAACTAGGGGTTTACTATGTAAATATATAAAGAGAGACATATGAAAGACATAACTAACAAAAGAAAGTGGGTGGGTTAAACTGGCCAAGATGCCTGGACAAGAAGGTTGATGACATCCTAAATATCTACAAGTACACACCACTCTTGCTGCTGCTCTTTTTTGGAGGTAATCAGAAGGTTTCCCATAAAACACTTTTTGATGGAACAGTCATGAAGTATTCGAATATGCCAAAAAATTTTTCAATTATCCTTTAAAGTATACACGAACAGACTATTTTAGCTCAGCTCCATTGCAGCTCAATTAAAATATAATTTAACAGCAGTATTTTATTTTGAATTTGTCTATTTGATGACTGTATACTGGATCTGGTATACAGATGTCAGACAGGAAGAATCACAGAACTCTGACCTCATGAAAAGGACATGAAATACATAAATAATACAAAAATAAATTTCAGTGTAACTCAGAAATAAATTTCACCTCGCAAAAATGCTCTGGATACTTATGAGATATTATTTGGGTGTTTTTTTGCCAAGCGTTTTTCTAAGTTCAGTGTTTCCTTGGTCAAATAGTCTCTTCCAGCCATGTGCCATTTGTGATGTGCCATTCTTTCTCTTATTGAATGATTTTATGTGGTTCACCACGTAGTTTTCACAGATTATAAATCATGTGAGAGGGAAGGAACTAAGAGGGCACAAGAGTACTGCATAGGAGGAGTACATGTTTGGTACTTGTTGCAAAGTCATAGAATCGTAGAATCATAGAATGTTTGGGTTGGAAGGGACCTCTCAAAGGTCATCTAGTCCAACCTCTCCGCTATAAGCAGGGACATCTCCAACTGGATCAAGCTACTCAGAGCCTCATCCAGCCTGATCTTGAATGTCCCCAGGGATGGGGCCTCCACCACCTGTCTGGGCCACCTATTCCAGTGGTCTATCACCCTCTTATTGAAGAACTTTTTCCTAACGTCTAACCTAAATCTACCATTTTCTAGCTTAAAGCCATTTCCCCTTTTCCTGTCACTACAAACCCTTGTGAATAGTCCCTCCCCTGCTTTCTCGTAGGCCCCTTTCAGGTGCTGGAAGGTCTCTCTAAAATGTCCTCCATGAGCCTCCTCTTCTCCAGGCTGAACAGCCCCAACTCCCTCAGCCTGTCTTCGCAGGAGAGGTGCTCCAGCCCTTTAATCACTTTTGTGGCTCTCCTCTGGACATGCTCCAATAGGTCCACGTCCTGCTTGTGCTGGGGACTCCAAAGCTGGACACAGGACTCCAGGTGAGGTCTCACCAGGGCAGAGCAGAGTGGCAAGATCACCTCTCTCCATCTGCTGGCCACTCTTCTTTTGATGCAGCCCAGGATGTGATTTGCCTTCTGGGCTGCTGCTGCACATTGGTGGCTCATGTCCAGCTTCTCATTTAACTGTTACCCAAGTCAAAGCATTATGTCTTAAAATATAGTGGTGTCATGAATCATTGCCACTGAAGATCAGGATATTTCTTCACAGTATTTTTAATAAAAATCCACACTATTGGAAAACAAGTGTTCCAGCATCTTGTATTTGTGCACCTAGATTCTATGTTCAGGGTGAGGTTTTCCAAAGTAGAAAGCAGAGTCATATTCCTCTCTTATAGGAATGCAGCTTCACCTTCTAGTAAGTATGAGCAAAATCATCATTATCAAGCTTATGTGAACTGTCACTATAAAAAGCACAGAGAAATTCAGGACAGAAGTATATTTGCCTGTGTACACATGGTTCTTAAATAAAAAACAAACTAATGTAAGCACATTTTTCAAGTGTATTAACGGAAAGTAATACTGACTTTTAAGTGAGAAAACCTATTTAAATATACACTCAGGACATATGCATACATAGTGTGCATTTTAAAATGTATATGTTAGGTATTAAATTACATACTTCAGCACACATAGGGAAGTCTCAGAATTTTAGGGTTTATTGAGAATACATATGTTTCTACTGCAAATATACTTTGACAAGCTGCACTGAAACACCTCAGTCTCAGAGATAACATAAGTGTAATTTTTCTGCACTTCATCAACATTGTCTTTAAGTCATTCCCCAGAGGGAAAGTTGTTTGGGCAAGAGGTCAACTCACTTTCGGTTCCCATTCAATGCCTTAGCACTTAGCTAACTGTGACCAATTAAATGATATTTTCTGTAAGAAATATTTGCTCTACAGGAATCCCCTTCCAACTACTGAATCATTACTAATTTAATGTACAGTCTTGAAAAGCCATCAGATAGCAGAATTCTGTTAATTTTGAACTGAAATGTCAAAGGTTTTGCTTCATGGAATAAATATAAAAAACAAATTTGGTTGACATCTGTTACTATAATATCCCCTCCTCCTGACTGTATAAAATAAATCTAGGAATCTCAGAAGAAATCACAGTCTAAACCATTTAATCTCAGCTGTGTTGAAATCACTGTAGGATGGATTCATGGGCCTTGAAATATGTCTTAACATGAGGTACTTAAAGATCAGAATCTGTTTAAACAGAAAAGACTTAAGAACAGGATTAAGCTATCTCTTTAAGCATCTCTACAAGGAGAAGATATCTGTTATTAGAAGGTTCTTCAGTCAAACAGAAAAGCCTTGGTGAGAACCTAAAGATAGAAAATCAAAAGAGGAAAGAAGCAGTTTTATAAAAATGTGGGTAACTACAACAAGAAAAACTTCCCAGGAGGGGAAGAAACATCTTTATTTAAAGAGGAGAGATTATAATCCCCAGAATGTCTTAAGTCTCCTGGCAGAACCTGGCAGGTGTGGCATGGATCCAAACCACAACCTCAGAAATTCACATTCACCTTCCACCCACCAGTGGAGTTACCTGACTGTGTCTCTGTCTGACTGGAAAGTTCCCTGGGTGTGGTGCTCAGAAATTGCCCCATCTGAGACAAAGGTATGTGTGTGTGGCCATGGCCTGACAGGGACTTGGAGAACAGGAGCTGTTCTGTGCCATCAGGCAAGCACACAGTGACTTATCTGGGTCACACATAAAGAGTGAGGGCACATACCCTCTTCTAAAAGGAGGGTAATGGCTGCACCATCACATCCCTTTTGATGAATTCCCTAGAGGCTGAAGCATTTGAGACTCAGTCAATATCCTCCAGCTGAAAAGATCAGGAGTCATGGCTCCCCTTTCCCAGGAGACTGTGTTAACCACAAGCCACACAGCTGGGAAAGAAAGGGGTTGCTGCTGCTGTTGAAATCTGACATCTGCAGAGGAAAGAATGCAATATATCCACAGCAGACGTAAGAGGGAGTGCAAGAAAGAACATGACTCTGTGGCCTAGCGCCTACAGCACTCATCTGGGAGTGGGCAGACCTAGATTCCACTGCTTGCTTCAAGAGATGCTTCTGTATTTTTATATTAAAGAGTTATTGGTTTTGGATACCCTGAGGCTGGGCTGATGAGGCTATTGAACCCCAATCTTCCATGTTCTGAGTGAGTACCAATGAGCAAAACAACAAGCTATTGTACAAATGATAGCTACCATCTCAGGCCGCCTTTTAAAAGAAAGCAGTGAGTGACTCTTTGAAAGACCAGATTGGCACTGACCAGTGGGAAAGAGCCTGGGTCCTGCGCCTGCAGCTGCCTCCTCAGGTCCCAGGGCCAGGAAGTGTGGTGCAGCTCTCATCCACAGAGCTACACAAACCTCTCGCCATCACACAGGGCGGCCCCATCTCAGATGCTTACTAGGAACTCTCCTCGGTGCACACTGCTCCCGGAATTGCGCCTTGAGGTCTATCTGGAACAGTATCAGCTGGTCTGGTCAACTTCATGCCAGAGCATGCTAAATCTTAAACATTGTAGATGATGGCATGACAGTGTTCAACCCCATGCCTTGGTCAAATTTTGTTTACCAGAGGAATTTTACTGGCACAATGGTAGCTAGAGGTAGCAGTGAAGTTGGGAAACCTAATTGGAATTCCCTGTGTGTCATTATTCAGGTGTGGGACACATGCCTTTATGACCAGTTTTATCAGCTGCACTGTCAAGCCAGTGATTAAATGTACCAAGTTACTTTTTGGTGTTCTACATACTCAACAAAAATTTCTTTTATGCAAAAAATGCTCTGGTTTTGGTCATTCTCATTCCAAAATTTTGAACCAGGTATTTTTATAAAAGTAATAAAAACAATCCAAGTGTATGCACAGTAACCCACAGTTCTCAGGTGGCAAAATGCATTCAGATTTCCATCGCACACAAATGGCCTTTGCAAGGGTCTTTTGGTAATGCAGTCCTTGTTAACTCTTACTGATCCTTTTTCTTATAATATACAGAGTCTTCTAAGGGCTCTGTTGTCATTCAGAAAAGAAAAGATGGAATCACACGTTTAAAAATGTGTGCAAATATTACGATAAATAAAAAAACGACATTAAAGTTAAAATTATTCAGAGCACTGAGGGGGCAATTTTCCCATTAGCACAGATGACATATTGGGAGTTTCATGTCTACAGCCCACTGAGGGAAACTGAGACAGCAATTACTTTAGTTCCGTTAACTGGCAAAGTACCTGTGAAAATAAAGGCTAGAACAGCTGACATGAAATAAATAATTCTCAGTAATTCCTGAGAAAGGTAGCACATACAATATACTGTACTTACAAACAGATTTCCTGTGGAAATGAAATCTTGTAATTCACTCTTAGAATGGCTTTAAATGTCTGAGTTTCAGACTGTTTCTTTGGTGTTTTAGCAGCTGCTGTCAAGTTAATTAACTAACTACCATGAAAAATACGGGTTAGGTTTTTGACTGGTGTCTCCTAGAGACTGCTGAACAGATACATTGGAACAAGCAAAGAAAAAAAAAAGGTAGACACACTAGTCAAAGAATGTTAGACATGAAAGAAAGTACCTAAAGAGGTTTCCAAGGAAAAAGAAAAGAAAAAAAAAAATCCACTTCTCATTTTTATGCTTTGTGACACAATTTATAGTTACATGCTTACGTACTATTTTTTCCTCATAAGACTCCATTCTCATTCAGACTTAGTAGAGATAATTTTCTCCCATTTTTCCCCTTACTTCACATAATTTGAACATAATTTACCTCTCAGAAGATTTATTCTGTTTTAACAGTTTAATTTTGTTCAGATCATTTTGAGCAAGAGCATTACCTTGCAGGATTTCAGGAATTCAGAGGAACTTTTCCTGAAATATTTTTTTTTAAAAAGGCAATGGAAATGGTAAGTGTTAAAATTGGATTAACTTTTTTTTTCCAATATTGATGTTACTTCTGTCTTACTAACAAGGAATGCTCAACACGTTTTTAGCTGTTTACCTAAGATTTTCATCTAAGGTTACACATCGGCATTGTTATATGTTAAAGTTGTTTCATCTGTTCCTAAGTTCCAGGTATTTAAAAATGAGTTGTTCCTCTTTTCTCCTGAGGTCATCTTTGTATTTTGAGATCTTATTTCATTTTCTGTTCATTATAATGAGTAGAATTCATATAATAAAATCTATAATGGATTATAGCAAGTGTTTCTCTTCAAGCCATTCAGAGTTCGATTCCAGACAATAAAATACTCTTGGGGGAAAAAAAATGGTGTAAGAAATAAAACATAAGAATTAATATTTTTCTCACACACTCTTCTGGTTTGGTTTTTTGTTTGTTTGTTTGTTTGTTTTTCCACTGAATTTGACCTTTTTGAACATATTAATACTTTTTGGTATACCCAGAATCCCATAAAAATTAACTCCTTTAGAGAGGAATAATGGGCATGATCCTTGTCAGCATCTACTTATTATTAGCCTCAGAATTCAAAAGAATGGAGTAGGAAGATCCTAAGGGCTGAGCCAGCATATGAAAATCAAGGAACGAGGAAGGATTAGCTGGAAATTGGTTATGTCTTTTCCAGTAGTACTCAAAGGACTCAAAGTTGCAGATGGAACCCAAGTTGCTTCCTCAGCTGGAGTCTAGACAGTCTTCCTGATAGCCAGCAGGACTTTTCCCTGCTCAATCAGAAATATTTCCTAGGGAGATCCATCATACTTCCTCCCCTCCAGCATTCCGGGGCATCGTTCAACCTCAGCCTGAGCTAGTTCACCAGCACTATTATTTGTCTCTGCTTCCTTCTGATCGATCTCTTCTCCAGACTCATAAATCTTTTACAGCTCCATTGTTCCCCCGCATATCAACCCAACAGTAAATACTCTTTGCTTCATGCATGTCTTGCTCCTTCCTTGCCAGCAGTCAGGTATCATGCTTCAAGGCAATCCTCTCTTGCTACTAAGACAGACTTGTAAGCAGCATGGCTCATGGACATCCTGCCTATTCTTGAAGTTAATGGCACCAAAACATTTAGTGACATGAAAGGAAGCACTGATCTTACTGACAAGTAAGATCAATCCAGGCTAGCAGCTGAGAACACAGAACACATACATAGCATAGGAAAGGCTGTTCTTACCTCTCCATCTCTGACGGCTTTACACACACTCATGATTCTTCCACAGTAAATGAGGGAAGTAGACCAATCACATGAGTAAAACTAGACATCGTGACGCCAAAGATTTATACACTTTATAAACTTTTATAAAGCTTCTTCATCATTGCTAGGCCAAAGTTCACTGTTATGGACCACATCCTAACAGATAAACTTTCAGAATATGAGGCCACTAGCAAAAGTAAAAAAGCAGGGAGGCAGGAATGATCATGAGATGAAGCAGCTTCTAAAGCCTGACAGACAATGAGTTATGATTCTTCAGTTTGGAAAGATGTATCTACATCTACAAGAGAACAAAAATAGATAAGAAGGACTATCTTTCAATGTAGAACCCACAGAGCATCTGATAAAACTATCTCACAGCTAGTGACAAATATAAAAATTGATTCTGCACACTCATCATAGTTAAACTGTGAAACGTCTCTTCTCAAATCATCTTGAAGTGAAAATTAGTTCAAAGAAAAATCCATAGATAACAGATTCATTGTGGCAATCAGACTTGAGAGTTGGGATGAAAACTCAGCCTCTGATTCAGAAAGTCTCTGCCCATGGGTCACAGAAGGGATACCAACAGAATGACCTCTTTAGAAATGTCCGGTTCCTTTCCCCTGCCCCACCATTTGCAGAAAAAAAATACTGTTCTGTCTGGATCTATGGTATTGCCATTCTCATGTTCTTATACTCTTAAAAGCTTCTTCATCTACTGCCCATTATCTTCTGCCTGAAGATGTGTAGAAACTGCTTTCACCTGTGTGAAAGCAGCCTGTGTTCTGAGATCCAATAATGTCATGTAGTATGTTATCCTTTGGGTGTTTAAATATAAGACATAGCAGGAGACAAATTACTGGAAATTTCCGGCATTGATTCAAAAACTGATGAGTTGTTATAGATCAGGAGGTCATTAGTACAGTTTGTAGCTCCAGTAACAACTATCCAGCAAAATTCTGGTTTGTAACAGCTTGAAGGCAACTCTGATATTTTCAGAAAACTGTTGAAGAACTATATGGTCCACAATAGGCACACAAAGAAATGAGATTCAGAGCAGTCAAAAATGTAGTCTTTAGCTCTAATTCTCATTCTAAATAGGGCATTACACATATGCTTAGATTTTTTCTGTGGTCATCGTAGCAACCTGATCTAAATTGTCACTGCCTCAGAGCCAAAGGGTGGGCCAGATGACCTCCAGAGTTCCCTTCCAACTTAATTTCTCAGTTCTGTGAGAAACTTCAATTTTTACTTGGGTAAAAATTAATTTAATTTATTATAAATCAGCTTAGAGTAGGATAATATAAAATATACCCAAATCTTAAAAACACTTTCCCCCACCTCTGCCTTCTTCCTGGGTTTAATTTCACTCCCTCTTTTCTCGACCTCTTCCCACCCAGTGGCACAGGAGAATGGGGAATGAGAGTTGTGGTCAGTTCATCAGAAGCTGCTGCTTCTTCCTCATGGGGAGGACTCCTCACATTCTTCCCCTGCTCCAGCATAAGGTGCTCCCAGTGAAGTGAAGTCCTTCAGGAACAGACTGTTCCAGCATTAGCCCCTCACAAGGTCACACATTCTGTAGGTCTCTCTTGGAACCAGCTGGCACTGGGTCAATTTGACATAGGAGAAGCTTCTACCAGTTTCTCACAGAAGCCATCCCTGTAGACCCCCTCTACCAAAACCTTGCCATGAAATCCCAATAAAGGCCCACAGAAATAACACTAACTTCACTTGCTTTCCAGAAATATTTTATTGGCAGTGACAACTGGAAGATCTCCCTACCTGCATATGAGAGCAGGAAATCAGGGGAAGAAAAGGGAAGAACAAAAGGAGAAAATGGAAGTAGTAAAAATGTACTTTTTTTTCAAGAGGCAAAAAATTTATGAAAATCCAGTGAAGGCTTATATCTCTTACAAACTTATTCAAGAAGAGTAATAAAGTGCAGTTATCCTACAGCAAGAATGTAGCAATCATGGTGCTGCAGGAAGCTACTGCCTCTCAACACCCTTTTATTCAACAAGCAGAGGTTCTGACAAGGATAATCACACAGACACACATTCCCTTGTGTTGACAGATGGTTAGATTTTATGAATTATCTACTCACAAAACATCTTATAAATAACCCATTTGCTTGCCTCATATCTGAGTCAGGGAGGCTACAAACCAAATGGTAAGAGGGGGCTTTGCCTGCCACACTTCTCAGGAGAGGGAAATGATTAGCTTAGTCCTGTAACAGCCATCTGAGTGCACCCTCTAATCCCCACCAAACCTGATAGTTAATGTTGTTTCATAAAGGGACATGCCGTAGTGACCCAAAGACCTGCAATGATAAAGAGTTTGTCTGGCTTCCGTGTCAACCCATTGATTTTTGTTATGCCTTTCACCACTAGATTAAAGAGCTCATTTGTACCCGCTCCTTGTTTCTCTTCATGAATGATACATTGTAATCAAGTCACCTCTCAACCTTCTCTTTCAGTACTAATGAAATTATTTTTGCAACTCTTTTCTGAGCCTTCTCCAATTTCAACACTCCTAAAAATGGCCGCTTTGGTGCTGTATGTAGGATTTTAACAGGGAGTTTAAACAGTATCAGATGCAAACATGTTCCTATGCTACTTTCTCATTCCCTGTTCACACAGCCTACAACAGCATTGATCCTTTTATGCAAGCAATGCATTGAAGCCCACACTGAGTGACCCCTACACCATAAATCCGAGATGTTGTTTCAGTTCAGGATTGTTGCTTTCCAGGACATAGAACCACTTTTTCTAGGGCAGATCAGTAGGAGCACGGCTATGAATTGGGATGCTTCTGCTGAGAGTAACTGTACCATTTTTTTTTTTCTTCCCAATGATTTTATTACTTAAATTAATCAATTTTTTTTTTTTTTAAGAAAAAAAAATATAAAAGAAAAAAAACAGAATTTATATTAATAAAAAGTTCTGAAAAACTGCTAATTCATCCCAAGGAAGCCAAGGCTTTAAGGCGCCTTCATTTTAGTGCAGAAAAAGAGCTGCCATTTCAAGGGTACCTTTCAGGTGCCAAAAGGCTGTGGGAACTCCAGAACACAAAAGGAATGTTCTTTCTCCTCCTCGGTCAGTTGTCCAGATCAAGGAAGGCTAAATTTAAAAACAAACAAACAAACAAACAAAGTGAGTGCCTCACCTGTTCCTGTTCAGTGTAGACAATCTAAAGCAGTCCTCCACAGTCCAATCCTCACCACAGCCAGATGTGCTGATAGCAGCAAGAGGCAGAACAGATGCAAAGAGATGAAATGAGAAGGTCCATACACATTGTGCATGATGATTTTCTGTGGCCTTCAGGCTGTGAGTGAGGGACAGGACTTGCACTGAGATGTGCATTACACAGGGTATCTGCTTATGGAAAATCTGTTGTACTATGGACTGTTCTGCTTTCAAGGAACTATATTGTTTTTAAATGTGAACATAAAATTAAGAGTTAGATTTAGCCATAAAGAAAGATCTAAAGAATAAACTGCTATATATCTTATACTCTACTTCTTAAATTAAGTGGATTATTGGTTTTGGAGAATTCTTGGCTAGTTCTATTGATTATTGTTATATCACATGACTTAATTACCTATAAGTGCACTGTCGTGCCTATTAAAAGCATCACATGTGCAAGCCATAGGCAGCACAAAATGGCAATACAACACAAGCTCTGTTGCTCAGCTATTCTTTAACTGGAGTGGGAAACTGAAAGACAACAAACAGAAGAGACCTTCTGTGGCACTGATAAGGGTATTGATTATATTTTGGAGTCAGTAATTAAAGCAGATTTCCCATTTACTTTGATCTACCCTCATCATACCACACTTGACTTCAGAAAAAGGGTCAGGAAAGTGCATGTGAAGAGTTGTTACAGTTCTGGGCCCTTTTATTGAATGTACAAGCAAAAGAAACAGTTATAAAGAAGCTGTTTCAATTTTATTAACAGTAAACATAAATAGAAAGCAGAACAAAGTTATAAAAATTGTTTCAGTTAAGATTCTACAGTGCGGTTTATTGCTTGTTTCAATGTAACAGTCAAGAAAAAAAAAAAGAGAAGTAGAAATGCAAAATAAGTAGGATGGGAATTTTTTTTTCCTTCCTTGCATAATCCAGTTACTATATGTAACAGCATGCAATGGATCAGGATGTGATTATCAAGACTCACAGTGTGTGCACATCAGGAAGTATTTGTTAGCTTTCTAAAAGCAACTGTGTATTTCTATTTTTATGAAGTTTGTGGCTAGTTAGTATCAGGCATAGCAGATTAACTATTTTATACTGTTTCCAAATTCCAAATTCCAAATCCCTTCCTATTTCCAGATTTTTCCCTCTGATAATAAGAGTACCATTCACATGCCTAATGTTTTATATTTATATAATTTAACAAGCTCTCACAAATGCCACTTTATTCTATCAACTTTATTTTGGAGATACAAAATCAGATGAACACTGCTTAAAGGAAGTATTTTTAATCTTAAGTGTGTGTAATTATACGTTTCAATCTCTCTTTGGTAGTTAAATGTGTGATCTGTCTTTTTTCAAAGCTTCTAACTTGTCCATATTGACAGTGAAGTCAGTGGGATGTGAGAATAACCAGAACTTCAGAAATCTCACCATTCATATAGCATAAGTCATAGATTTATATTTTAACTTTCAGCACTTGTTTTACATTTTTTTTGCCAAAAGTCTTGCCTCAGGGAGAGAGAAATCAGTGGGCCAGAGCCCATAATTAACTCCCTTCATGCCCCTTGTTTTGAGTATCAGCTTCATAAATAAAATTACCTTGACAGTCATGTCCAAGTGCTATGGCATTTATTTTTCTTTTTACTATGTTACCTTGAACCATTAGCATGGATTTTGGGGACAATGGACAATATTTTGGTATAGTTGAAGAATTTATCTTTCTACTTTAAAGACAAAGACATCTTGAAATAAGATAATGGCATTAAGTCCATGATTACAGAACTCTTGTCATGTTGTCCAACAAATACCTAGATGTAGAATAAAAGGAATAGGTTTGATATAGGTTTCATTAATGAGAAATAACGACATCAAATCAGAAATTACTGCAATAAGTCTAAACTATTATTCAACCCTCAGTCAAACTAAGTTCAAATAATCATCATTAATTTTATAATACTTTAGTGTGTATGTGACTTCCGGTGGGCTTGGGGAAAAAAAAAAAAAAAATCAAACTGCAAGTAAAATTTTCGTTTGGTGTTTCATACCACAAGGAAAATGGTCAACCTTTTGCAGTTTACCTGTCTAAGGAGACTTCTAAGCAGACCATTAGATTTTCTGTCTGGAATTGGAGAGAGTGGTTCCCTAAGGAGGTTCACAGAACATTATTGTTATCAAAGTCATATTTCTATCATGTTTGAATTAGTTTTTCATAAATTTATCAATTAGCTCAATCTTTTGTATTTACAAGTTTAAAAGTAAAATATATTTAAAGAATTAAGTTGGCTTATTGGATTTTTTCCTTATACAAACTGGATCACACAGAATCACAGAATGTTAGGGGTCGGAAGGGACCTCCGGAGATCATCGAGTCCAACCCCCTGCCAGAGCAGGACCATCTAGTCTAGGGCAGGTCACACAGGAACGCATCCAGACGGGCCTTAAAAGTCTCCAAAGCAGGAGACTCCACAACCTCCCTGGGGAGCCTGTTCCAGTGCTCTGGAACCCTGACAGTAAAGAAGTTCTTCCTCATGTTGAGGTGGAACTTCCTGTACTCCAGCTTGTATCCGTTGCCCTTTGTCCTGTCGCAGGGCACAAATGAAAAGAGATTCCCCCTTCCTTCCTGACACCCAGCCTGCATATATTTATATACATTAATTAGAACCCCCTTAAGTCTTCTCTTCTCCAGACTGAAAAGCCCCAGGTCTCTCAGCCTCTCCTCATAAGGCAGGTGTTCCAGTCCCCCAGTCATCCTCGTAGCCCTCTTCTGAACTCTCTCAAGCAGATCTCTGCCCCTCTTGAAATGGGGAGCCCAGAACTGGACGCAATACTCCAGGTGAGGTCTCAACAGGGCAGAGTAGACGGGGAGGAGGACCTCCCTTATTCTGCTGGACACACTTTTCTTAACTCACCCCAGGATCCCATTGGCCCTCCTGGCCTTAGGGGCACACTGCTGTTCCATGGGATAATTATTTCAAACTTGGATGACCAATTCTTTGAGAAACAGCCTTTTGTGGAACCCTGTATATAATAACAAAATTTCTCTTCTGTTTTTTTAAGGTGTTTTTGTTCTCATTTCCACTCTGGCTTTGAATAAATCAAGGAAACTATACAGATATGTAGGAAAAATATTTTCCAATTAATCTTTCACTTCTATGATCATATATGAACTACATAAAAAGATTACTCACAAACAAGAGAAAAGGTGTAGAATGATAGCTATAGTTTAGCCATCACATGGAAGTATATACACACATACGTGGGTGTGTGTGTAGGTACATATTATAGATATATTAACACTTATTATATATAGATATTTTCAATATATATATAAAATTTGCATTGTTTTTCTTCATTGGTAATTGGTAAGCAGCTGAACCTCCATAGTTGCTAAACATGCTGTGATGAGTAACACAGAACAAGTCCTCTTATACACTAAAGCTGTTTGTTTTTTTTTTTTTTTCTTTCTTGCCTCTTTTTTAATTCTACAAAGAATGCTGCCTTCAGTCAAAACCTTTAATCCTCGTGTCCTATAACATTTATGGCAAGAAGCGAGGTCTATTTAGAGAGGCATTTCAATTCCCCCTCAGGCCAAAAGGAAAACATGTTATTTCTAATGCCAGCACTGTGGCCTCAAATGCTAGGAAACTAGTGACATTTTGACACAGTCAGGGACAGTTCTGAATTACGTGGTGCTGCTGTTCATATCATAAACTGGAGCTTAAGTACTTAGAGAGCCCTCTTTCTAGATCTGTAACCTTGTTTCTTTGCCAGACAAATTACTGTCTGCAGGGAATGCAGCAACACTAATGCAGTATTTGAGCAAGCCTGCATAGTGTGTTTTGTGGGTTACCCCACTTACTGTACACCAGCAGTGGCCAGCTTGCATCATCTGAGCAATTCAAATGCGGCTTCCACACTGAGGATACATCAGGTACCAGCTCGGGGACTCAAACACCAGCTGTAAGGGGTTCCAGCCATAGGCGGTCAGGTCAGTAAGTACTGTCTTGGTCAGCTTGCAATCCAGAGAAATGCCAAGCCCAGCCCCAAGCTCAAGGGGAAAGGCTGTCAGTGAAACACTTCCATGTCCTGGCTGTGAGGTTCTCATTTCTTCATCTCTTCTAGATATGTCTTGTGGTTTTGCCTTACAGCCAATAAGAGGATTTTGGTGTGCAAGCTGAGAGCATCAAAATACTGTTGAAGAACTTGCTGTTTCTTCACTTTTCTCTTAATACCGTATTGAAATATCTTAGTATGAATACAGCAGTATATTAGTGGATTGCATTCCCCTCTTCCATTAGTGATGCCTAGAGCTACCAAAATGCTACTTCCTCTTTGAACATGCCTCAGTTGTAGAGGGTTCTTTTAATTTCTGTTTTAAATTCAAACCTTGATTTGGTGAATGAAATAATAATTTCCTTTCTTCTTGCAGCTATTACCATTTGAAAACCTATGCAAGACTCTGGATCCCTAAACCTGTTAGGACAGTTCCTTCAGAAAGCATTAATACTTCCCAGTAAATTTCAAGTATATTGAATTTATACAAAGTTGCCATCTGGATATTTCCTGGCTCCTTTGAAGGACTTCATCAGACTTTCATTTTCTAGGGAACTGCTAACCTCTGTAGTGTATTGATTGTGCACTGAAGAACAGACTACATATTCTGTTGAGCTGCATCTTATAGAATTGTCTAATAGCAATCTTAACCTCTTTTATTCCTAGCTGAATTAACAGACTCATCCAGAAGTGCGTCTGCTTTTGGGGCAGGACACACATGGCTCTGGGAGTACTGTCAAAGGTTCTTTAAACCACACTTTCTGGGGCTGCAATGTTATATAGGAAGAGAAAATTAAACCCATTTTTTGCTCAAACAAAAGTTTTAAAGCTACAGAGATGAGTCAAGTTAGAGTGGCAAAAGTGAAGAATTTCACTGAGTTGGTTTCAAGCGACTGAGTGAACTCTTAACAAAGTGCATCTCAGTTCTGAAGAAGGTGCATGAAATGGTTGCTAGATGGCATAATGTTAAAATCTGTGGATACAACAACCATTTACAAATCTTTTAATTGCTCATTTTTGCTACAGAAAGGGTGGATTTGTGCTTCCTTAAAACCATGATTACCTTGTCTTCATTCCTGACAGTATATTGTGTAATGTGAACTCACACTGTGGGAATATGAACAAACAACTTTCTGGCTTATGACTTATACAATAAACTAAGTATATTTTCCTCATTAAAATAACAAGAATTTTAATCACATGTATTATTGCCCAGGCTACACAGACTAGAAAAGTAATTTTATTAAGGTGTATTTGTGTTACAAAGAAGACAATTTAGATGACACTGGTTTGAAAAGGGAGTTTGTTAAACAGACTTTACTACATTATGCCTGTTTACTTAACCAGAAGAGAGTCAGAGATTTATTTTTCAGCTTTCATGGCATAATTATAAGGTTTATGCAATGGTGGTACAGAATAAATGACAAGAAGCTCATCGATTTCAAAATAAAAGAAATAATAAAGCAATCATTCTTATAAATTCACAACTAAAATAAATGATTTATCACACAACTTTTTTATTGTCAAGATAAATACCTCATTTTCATGGCTATTTGCTAATCAAAATCAGGTCTTTTATCACTATACACTTTCATTAATAGACATGATATTTCCAGAATTTTTTCTAGGGAAGACCATAAACAGGTACCATGAAGTATTACCTTCTAAAAAGGAATGAAGTACATATTTGAGATTGGTATGAAAAGTCCAGCCTTAATAAAGATTTACAAAATTATCTCAAAAGGAAAGAGGGGGAAATAAGTTTGGGTTTGTTTCTTTTGTCTTCTTATTTACCATAAAATCCTATAACAGCATAATGGTGACATTCTTGATAACATTTGAGTGTGTTTCTATCTTAAATCATGATCATTTTCTTACTTTTGTAGCCAGTCAAATAGTTTTATTAAAGAACATAAAATTCAAAACTATTACCATTTCAGAATACTCCAAACAAATCCATCCTTTCTCTTCCTTAAATTCTTATTAAAAAAAAAAAAAAAAAAAAAAAAGTCAGAAGGAACAACATCTTAAAATGTAAAGAGAGGAACTTTTTGTTACTATTGTTTTTTCATCACGTTTCATTTTTGAACAAAGGCCCTTGAGAAGAAGAGGGAAGGGGTTGCAGGGTTATGGATGCCTGTGGCTTGTGGACTAAGGAAGAGGCTTAAGGGACTAGAAAAAGCTTTAGTGTCAAGACAGAAAGGAAAACTAACAGGAAATAACTAAGAAATGAACAATGAAGCTTTGTTGCTTTAAAGGCAATGAAGCAAGCTGACAACTTTCAACAATTATGTATTTTTGCATAAAAAAATAGCTCAGAATATTTGGCCTTCTTTTAGGCCTAAAGCTCAGTCTTACTGGCAGAGAAGGCTGTCTGAGCCACTGAATCTCTTCTGTTGAAAGAGACTGCAAAATGGTTGCAGAAAGGTAAAACAAGGAATCATCAAAGGTATTGCTTCTGACAGGAGATAAGTTACAGAATAATACAATTTTCTTTGGTGTAACCTGAGTTTTGCAGTGACACTGCCACAGCTTATGTTTAATCAAAGTCTGCAAATTTAGCAAACAAGATTGGTAGTTGAGAGAGGCGGCAGCTCCAAGGAGATGAGTTCATGCAACCAGCTGAATGATAAGAACCGTAATGAAAGAAGCTCAATACAAGATCTACCAGTCTTCAGCAAGGATCGTGCAACAAGTAGAAGAGAATATGCAACCCTGAGACATGCAGTGAGAGGTTTATCACTACCCTACTATCAGACAGAGACTATTAATAGAGTAATTGCTCAGGTAACAGTGGTAGCGTTTGGCCCAGTCTCCTGGATTTATTAAACAGTTCTGTTTAATAGAGGTCTGCCTTGGTGGATGGGTTGCAGTATTTTTCAAAGCTCTTGTGAAGGCTATGATGTTCTATGTTCTCTTGTGCAGATGAATTAATTACAGTGGATGTAATGCTTATGATTCTGTCTCCAGTACCATATTCCAGCCATCAGTTGTCTCATATTCTCATAAAACCTATGCAAACCCAGCAGAAAAGCAACTATGAAACAGCAGATTTTAGGTCCCCAGCAAAGGATACTCCACCTGACAGTCAAAGTGACAACTATTTGCTCTGTGGCCCCTTTTGGTATTACTGCAAAGGTCTAGAAGATGATCAAGATGGTTTGTGAATGAAAAAATAATCAACAGGAATATGCACCCTAATCACAATAAGCACAGAGAAGGAAACTTATGTCAGTGCAACTAGAAGGATCTGACCACTGTCCGTCTGATAGAACAGTCCTTGAATTATTGGTGGGCTTGCCATCAGCTTGCCTGCCATGAATCACTACACTATGAAACAAAAGAATGCTCTATGTTTCAGAATGATTTTTATAAATTATCAAGAAAATATACTTAATACTACATTTTCATTCAGTATTATAATGAGTTTTAGCAGAATACATCTATAAAATTGTATTTTGAAAAATCTGCAAGTGTAGTATGTATGCAAGTTTCACTTGTTCACAGAGTAGCTATAAGTTTTCTATTGGTGTCCACATAATTGGCTGGAATATAATTTAGAAAAAAGTCAAAACTGCACTCATGCACGTCACTTCCACAAGCCTTCGGTGTTTATGATGAGTACGTGCTGTGTTTCGGTGTCTGAACAGCAGAATTCCTTGCAAAAGACCTACCCCATGGTACAGCACTACTCAAACTCAGACTAAGTTCAAAACATGAATTCAAATGGAGAATCTATTAAGGTATTTAAATAACATAAGAAAAGATCTTCTCATGAGAACAGTAGGAAATAGTTAATCTGCTGCAAACTTAAGACACTTACAAAAACTTTATACTTTACACTCCTATCTCCTCAGGTAATATACCCTACAAGATGTGTCATACAAACACAAGTATTTTGATGTACCAAAAATGAGCTTGGTGTGGACTAATTCCCCCACCCACATCCCTGTGAAGCTTTAGAAAGAAGCACTTACGGAACTGGTATGTGAATTGCCCTGATGAAGTATTTAAGATAATTTTACAAAGCAGTTGGAAGCATGCTCTGTCCTGAGGGCATCAGATCTTATGTGGCAGTGCTCACATAATTATCTTAAGATGGATTGCCATATCACTCCCTGGGCCTCTGACTGGAATAAATCCCACATCCAGCTAGAGTAAGAAAAATCCGACTTGTAGGACTGGCATGAATCTTATTACAGCTCAGAACTCTAAAGAGAGACCCAAACCTTTTCAATCAGTGATTTCTTTTAAGTGTCACTCAATTCTAGCCACTGCAGAAAACACTAGCAGTATTCATATTTAAAAGAAAAAAAAAAATATAGCCGAGATATTACTTTTGAGATGAGCTGTCCCCTGAAACTACATGTCCCATGTCTTTGTGCTGTTCCTTAAATTGACTGGCCAGACTTAAATGAATGGCATCACATGTCTATAATTATGTGATATTTTCTCAATTGCATTTCTTGAAGCTGGGTTAACTGTATCTACACCTGAAGCTACAAATATATTTTGGTAAATTATCAACAAAGCTGTGCAATGCTCACAAAAATTAATTGCATAACTACTGAGCAAGTTTTGGTTCAAAAGACAGATATAAGTATGGTTCCCTGAGAAAAATGGTACCTCGTATGCTTTTCACTTTGCAGCTAAAAAGCTGGACTAATTTATCCTAAGCTTCTATACAGCCACAGGATTAAAATTAAACCCCACCATCAAGGCAAGCTTATAGAGATGGGATGCACAGGCCAACACTCAGGTTGCAGCTTGAGTTTATTCTTCAGCATGTATGAGTAGAACATAGGTACTGGCTGCTTTTCAAAAAAAAAAAAAAGGGGGCCAAAGACTGAACAGAACTGAAAACAGATGGAGTCTTTCTTCCCAGAAAATTGACAAGGTGCAGGCTACTGAAACAGTTTAACATTGTCTCTGATAATGACAATCGGCATCATCATGCTTAAAGAATGAAATAGTCACGTCTCAGGGTTTGCCAGACACCTTTGACAGTACTTCTAGGGCCATGTGTGTCGTGAAGAACTGTCCCAGACGCAGGCACACACTTCTGGATGGGTCTGCTCATTCAGCTAGGAACAAGAATCTATTACAAAGAAGTCCAAAACATTAATAAACTTGTCTTTATTTTCACATTTTAAATAGTGAGAATTTAGATTTTAGATTATTTTAGAACCTCCTCGTTTTTTAGAAATCCTTGCCTCCTGTTATTGTGGAAGTTGGTTGAAGAATTTCTAGTAGATTTTCTTTCAGACTTTCTTTTAAAAGAGTAACAAAATAGAATATTAGTGTTTTGCAGTTTTTTCCTGTTCCTTTATTGCAATTTAAAACCAAAAGTGACTAAAGCCTGATTTTGTTTTCCTTAGGTCTTCTTGGAAGAATTACAATGTCTATGGGGCAATTTTGAGATTAAAAGATCGTATTAAATGTTTTTCTACAGTCAAATAATACTGTTAAGAAGAAAAGAGGATATTGTTTTCTAAAAGTAGAAGACTCAAACATGTGATCTCTAGCCTCATCTTATTTTCTCTCTGCACAAAATGTATCCCAACTACAACCTGTATTCTAGCCCCATAAGTATCTTTCAAACACAACTTTTGCATCCAAATTGCCAGGAAAACTGACTAGGAAAGGGCCTATTTCTCAGTTATAGCACATTGCTTTGTTAGTATTTTGATACTGATGAAATCACTAAGTCTTCTCTGTACATGTTTATTTGTTCCAGTAACCCTTTCTAAAGGAGGATTCTGGCTCTGTTGTGCAGGTCCTATGATGTAGAGCTCCCTGTTGGGGCAGACTTGGAGAACCTGGCATTGTCATCACTCCACTGGACAGAGCTGTTACTTTTTTGCTGGACAGTGCAGCACCATGGAAGACTATTAATTCATGTTCTTTTTAGGCAGTACTAATTGCTCCACAAGGAGTGCAACATTGACCTGTCTCTACTACCTCTAGATCCCAGACTACTTCAGCTCACTCAGTTTATTGCACTGCACTGAATCATACTCTGTAGCTTGCCTGCTTCAGCAAGAGCTTCTTTCACATTGCTACATAAGACTAGAGAGCCTGAGCCAGACTTCACAAATATCAGATGTAAAATGGAATTAGCTGATGACCTGCTGTCAGGGAGGCTTCTCACATGTTGTGGAAACTACTGTTGACAAAACCAGCCTGATATATTGTTCTTATAAGTCTTCCATGAAGAAAAATTACTTGAGCAATTCTGCAAGCTATAACTGTAGTGGCCAAAGAGCAAACACTGTGAAGGAACAGCAATTTAACTTATACTTATCAGTAGCCAAAGACTTATGATGTCTCAGCATATCTGAGTGAACCCTTTCTTTTATTTATTTTTTTAAATTAATAAAATGTACTTCAAAATTCAATTAATCACAGGCCAGATTCTGGCCTGTGTATGCATGACAACCAGAGGCTCATTGGCAGTAATGGTTTAAAACAGTGAATTTTACTTTCCTCAGGTTTTTGTTTGACAGTTTCTTCAGACATCTCTCCTTCACCTTTTCCACTTCAGCACTGGGTTCCATATTTCTTAGGAAAGAAATGGATCTGCACATTTTGCACATATTCCAACCTATAGACTGTTCTTTGCCTCAGGGAGATCTTATGCTTTCCCTTCCTTGAACCAGTTCAAACATGGCGAAAACATTCCTGTTGTGGCTCTTTTCAGTCATTACTGATACGCACTTGGACCTCTCTGGCTATTTGAGCAAGGGAGAATGCAGTATTCACTTTAAAAAAGAAAGTGATCAGGAGATATACACAGAGAAAATATCAACTACAAAGTCACAAATATTCCAACAACAATATGATGAAGAATATCAGAAAATGCTTTTATCAAATTAAAAATAATTAGCAAAACTAAGTAAAAACTATAAAAATACAGTTACCTGAAAACTGACTGTTAAATGACTTGTAGTTTAGAAATTTTGCCCACAAATGTTGAATATTTAATCAGGAAATTTTCTGCTGATATGAAAGAATATATTATGAATTGGTATAATATTAATTTTTAGTTATTTCAATGATCAAATTGATTTGGTTTTTATATAAACGTGGTGTCTGACTGTGATAGAACACACGCATCTCACAGAAGTTATCTGGACCACTCAGGCATCTTAAGCTCTTCTCCCCCCAAAGGCAAAGCTTCTTGGTGCGACTGTGTCTTTCCATGTTGGAAAAGGCATGAGAGAAACAGTCTGGTGGGCAGAGAGTGGTGGAAACCTGGCAGCCCTGAACCACAGCCTAGAGAATACCTTACAGCACCTTGAAGTGCACAAGGGACATGAACATTTTTTATCCAGTAAACTGAAATTAAAATATTCTGACTCAATGTGTGTTTCAAGGCTTTCTGTTAATAAAAGTTAGACAAGTGACATTGCTAAATTTTTCCTTAAATAAAATTAGACATATTTTCTCATTTTGTATTTCTCAGTGTTTTGAGATGAATGTTGAAATTCAGTTACAGAAATTCTGAAATTTTGACTCCTGTTTGGCTCTATTCGTAATCAAAAAAAAAAAAAAAAAAAACAACAGAAAACTTCTTTTTTTATGTCCATGCAAAAAAATGGATCTCTTCCCTTATCATATTCCTTCATTATGTAATTCTTGAAACAAATATTTCCTTTAGAAAACTCCAAGACAGATTTAAATTAAATATCTTCCTCTACAGCTGCCTCACAAAATCCACTAGACATTGAACATGTGTCTTTGGGATGTGAACTTCAGCTGAAGTTACATACATAAATCTAAAGCAGGATATAGTTCAACTTAGAGCATATGTGGAATATTTCCATAAATGCACTAGGTGAGTGAGAAATTAAAAGCAAGGTCGATCCCAGGGTGTAATAATAACAGAAATTTTAAAAAATTAAGATGTTTCTTCATATAGCATATGGTTTCTTGCCACATACATCCTTGACAATTATTTTTAATAAATTCTTGAGATAATTATTTTCAAAAATAAACATTTTTTTCTCTATAATCGTAAACATATTTTTCTCTATAATCGTATCCCTTTCTAAACTATTTTTTTCTTCTGTTCAAAATGTAGGACCAAGTAGTCATAGAATAATAAAAAATTTCCTTTTTACATCATCAATGTTATCTTTCCCAGTTGTGAGGCATGTTTTGGCACAAAATAACAGTGCAAGATGTTTAGCAGCAATTAATGGTTACACCCTTGCTTATTTGTAAAAGAACCTGTTATACTTTTAGTTCACATTAAGGTATTCTTTAAATCAGTGGTGTGACCTTTGCCAAGAAAAAAAAAAAAATGCTGAGTCCTATACAACTAGTAACTGATGAGAAAGTAGAATCTTTCGTTCTGCCAATTACAGGCAGTAATTGCCATGTAATGAAGTTAATGTTTTGTAGAATTTACAACCTGTTATTAATGGTGTTTCTTTTCCACCCTCTCTTATCTGACTTAATTTTTGCCCAGCTTTTTCACAACAAAAGAAACAGGACAATGTGCGAAGGCTCATTAATTCTATTTAGTTTTGATTTTTTTCCTCCCTCCGCCTCCTGGAGGTGAAACAAGAGCCATGCCATCAGGCCTTTCCGTAAACTCTGGTTCATGTAAGGGTGAAAGTTACAGCCTCTGTGCAGCAGCTTGCACCATATAAATGCTCCCCTTTCAATTTCAGCTCAGGCCATTTAATGGCCATGCCGTTTTATTGCCTTCTTGATCACCAATTACAACACCAAGAACAATGAGCCCAACATTTAAACGAGCAAGCCTCAAATTTGCCTTCATTTGCCAACGTGTTTCATAGCAACACTTTCTTTCAAAGTGCAGATCGCCTAATTACGAGGATGAAGATGGATCAGGTTTTGAAAAAGGCTCTCAGCCCCAGAACAATATGCTAACCTAACTGTACTGTCTGTACTCCTACTGTATCATGCTGACCCCAAGCTGCCCTTCTAACACTCTGCCTGACCTCCTGCCTCCAAAAGGAAGCTGTGCCTGCCCTCCATATCTCCAGTGTCACTGCAGAATTTGGGAGGGTGCTGCTGAGCCCGGTGACAATGGAATCTAGGAAAAATAAATTATAAGACAGGAACTAGACAAATTGAGGAACTGCAGGATACAAAAAGTGTTTCCACGTTATTTTGTTTTGCCGTTAATGGCTGAAAGGAATAAATCAGGATGTGTTAACTCCAGTGTGCTTTGCAGGGCAAATGCTTGACACCTTCCGTTCTTTATTAGGGACTGAAAGCAGGGCTGAGGCATTGTCAGTGCTTGCCATTTTAATGGGATTTTGAAGTAACTGCTAATATATTGAAAGTAAACACAACTGCAAAATGTAGTAAAAATAAAATAAAAAAAAAAAGTGATATACAAGTTCAAAGGCTAGAGCTGTGGAAACTACAGATGTTTAAATATATATCAGTATTAAGTTACGGTTACATATATCCAGTTACATAGATCAGTCACCTGGATATTTTGATTTCATTCGTTGCTACAAAGTGCTACTGGAAAGAATGTTACTACCCCAGAATTAAACATTCAGTGTGTCTGCTACATACACTGTGCCATCTCCTTCCAGTTCTGGTGTTGACTTATTCCATGGGATCTGCCACCAGAAATGATCCATTGAATTAAAAGTTAAATTACAGGCATTTATCACCATGGAAAGGTTTATCGAATTAATTCTGGAACCACGCATTAACATTAACATAGGTGGACTCAGGTTGTGTAATGATCTGTAAAACTGATGACAATTTTTAGTTGGCATCTCTTTAGGTCTCCAAGTTCTCCCAACTGAAAATGGTTCATATCTAACCATATAAAGATTTATGTATGTAGTTAGCATTACATGCTGTGTGTGGTCCCAGGAAACATTCAGTTGTTAATAAGTATTTACAGGATTGGTGCCTTTGTTGAAGAGAGAAAAAATGTGTGGGCTAATTGTTACAACACCATTGTGCAGTAATAAACACAATTAAGAATTTGCTGCAGGGAAAGAATTAAGATTTCATTTTCAAATCTAACTTTCATGTTTCTTATCTTTCAAAACTGTAAATGTATAAACTTAAGATCATAATAATGTAAGGCCTTGTGTCCTGGTTTTCCATATGAAATAAAACAGAAAATTCAAAGCTTCTGGGCTCGAGTACCTGACAATTGCTCCATTTTCTGTTGTGATCTCACTGTTGTAAAGTGCAGGAGTCTCACAGGAAAAAAGAGTTCTTCTTTACTGAGGAATTTAACTGCATATGACCATGAAGATTTCAGGAAAACGAACAAACAAACAAACAACTACTTAGATTAAATCTTTTCTGTATTGGAAAGACTTCAGTTACAATGCTAACAGATTGCATTTAAACACTTTAAAAACTTCCAGTAACAGAGGCGCTTAGTGGATTTAAGCTTTAAACACTTAAAATTGTATTATACTTTGTCTTTCTCCTGTGCATACATGTGTTATCTCAAATATGAACAAGCCAATCAAAGCATTAAAAATTATAAATTTTTGGGATTTATGACAGCATATTAAAAATCTATATTTTATGATAAAAAAAGTTTGCTTTCACCTGCCCTCACTAATAAATGCATGAACAGACTTTTCTGCTACATTCTCAGGATTGACAAATTCTGTATAAAGAAATTCAGACACAATAGCAAAGAAACGTATGAGCAATTAAAAAAAAAAAAAAAACTTAGAATAACAATACCAATCAACCAAGCTGAAATAAATTTATTGCAATAACTGAAAAAGAAATTATATATAACACATAAATAACAGTGTGGAAACTACAGGTGCAAGATGAGGAATACATCTTTCAAAATTAAAATGAAATGCAGACAATCATACAGCAGTATAAATTCACTGAATACAGGTCTTTAGAAACTAAAGACTGGGAAATCCCATGATTCCAGCACAAAGTAGGCTTTCAGAAAGCGCTCTGACCAAACAGTCAGGCTCCCATCACACTTATACAGAACGTAACTGAACCAAGATATTGAAAATGCAAGATCAGATGAGATCTAAACAAGATTTAAACGTCAAATAGCCACCATGAATATGTTCTGAGTGTATAGGTATATCTTGCTTTTATTTTCTGATGAACTCTAATAGAAGAGCAATTAAGGTGGACAACAGTCCTCAGCAACGTCTTCTTATGATTCAGAAAGGCTTCATGTCATACAGCAATTCCAAGACATGGAGGTACCAGACAAACATAGCAGTCATATTTTACAGTGTGTTAATTAGACTACAACCAGAATTTTTTAATTAACCTGTGTGATGTTACAGTTGTCATTTCCATGTAAGCTGAAAAGCATTGTATATAAAAACATGCAGAAATATTTGAGAGTTTAAAATTGTTAAGAGCTAGACTGTACCTGTAAGGTCAGTTCTGATTAAGGCTCGTTTTGTAGGAAGCAGTCTGGTAGAGGTTGTACTTTGAGAACTGCAGTAAGATGGCTGCCATGAGCTAAAAGAGACTCCACAATGGAGTTAAAAATATTATTGTCAAATCAAACTTTACTGCTTACTGGTAAGGATAACTACATCTTCTGAGCGTTTGGATTGCTTGGCTAATGGAAATGTGAGGACTTGCATCTCTAAGCAGAAGGCACAAGCTCCCCTCATGATATGTCTAGCTTCAGAAGTCACTTTTCATTGAAATACTGAACTTGCTTGCCAGATATTTTAATTTGTCTACAGCCGCCCTTGTGGGCAGGGTGGGGCAGATGGAGGAATCCTGATGCAGAACTTTCTTTCCCGAGCTACAGCTGGCAGGTTGGCTCAGACATCTGTGAATGTCTGTGCACTGGAGTATGTGGTTATGCCAGAGAGGAAGGGAGAAAACAATATTGGAAAGACAAATGCTTAAAAATTATTTCATTTGTCTGGTATGCAATTTGGTTTTGACTTCTGAACATGTTGGGCTTTTATAACTGTAGGAATAAATCAGAAGCAACGCTCTGAGTGGAGGTTTTTATTTTCCATCTTGCAAGCTGTATTGATATCCAATGGAACATGCAAATATTCAGCAGCTTCCCATCACTTTCATGTTACAGCAAAACATTTGCTTTTCCATGGTTGTGATCTTCTTGGCAAAGAAAGTAAGAGCTGCACTATTACTGGCATCATCCTTTCTTTCTCCTCATTTGTTGTTTTTCCTGGGAAAGAGGGCTACCTCAAAGTGCTGACATAGGATTTATTTTTGCTATGTGTTACTTGACAAAACGTTGTCATATGAGCTCATAAGAAAACTCATACGAGTTCAGATCTTTTATTTGAAAGAGCATGCTTTTTGGAAGCATGTGCCCACAATGCCAAAGAAAAAGAAGTCTGAAAAGAGATGAGTTTAAAATTGTCTAGACTGCAGCACTCAAAGGACAATAAGCAGTGACTCAGTATCTAACTAGCAGGCAATAAACAATACTGGGATTGATTATTGTTCAGTTGCTTAACTGAAAAACTGGATGATACAACCAAAGGCAAACTTACAGATGATACTAAACTATGAACAAGGACAGGGATTAGCTGCAGAGCAGTAGAGCTTCAGTCCAGAGTGATTTTGAGATACTTAAAGATTAGATCAAGAGAAACTACCTTAAATTCAACTAGAAGATATGCAAAGTTCTGCACCTGCATCAAATTTTCATCAGTACAATCTGAGAATCAAGACTGAATATCAGTGCAGCTGAAAAGGCCAGGCGGTTACAACTGGTGCCAAACTGAATTGGAATTAACAGTACACTCTCTTAAAAAATTATGTATGTCACACCTGGAACATATTTAGTTTTGGCCACCCTAGTTCAAAAGATGTGTTGAAAAACTTATGAGGGCCTAGTGGCAGGTTATCAAGACAGGAGTCTTGAGTATTAGTAAGTCTATGACACAGACTACAAAGATAAACTGAGTAATGTGAGCTCATTTAATCTGGAATAATGCAGGGATTCTGCAAGAGGCTACAATGGACTGAAGGACAGTTGCCAGGATAATGGAGCCAGATGCTTCTCAGTAGTGACAAAATCTTTCACAAGGAGAAAGGATCACATCATAGTTTGGGATATTCAGACTGGGTATTAGGAAACATTCTCTATTAAGAGAGAGGAGTAGCACTAAACCAGAATGATCAACAAGATAGCAGCCAAAGGTATAGTAGAATCTCTATCCTTGAAAGTTCTCAAAGCGTGGCTGGAAACTTGGTGACCTGGTGTTGCAGTAGGTACCCTTTGCCTGGGGCTAGATGATCTCCAGAGGTCCCTTCTAACCATTCTATGAAGAAATAAGGCACAAAAGCAAATGTAGAACAGAAAAACAAGTAAGTTGCACTGAAGATGAGAAAAGGATCATAGGTGAGGATAAAACAGCACGGGAAAAGAGCAGCTATCTCCTTAAGCATGGGAGAGGAGAGCTTGAATAAGCCAGGGCTGGTGCTGTAAAAGAATTTGTACACAAAGTAGTCACAGGGGTAACGGAAGGAAAAGCAACCTACAGATGGGGAGCAGGATCTAAGAGAAAGAACTGAGTCTTTGTACCAGTCTGAAGAATAGGCTGGTCCACATAAATAGGAAACTTCATTTAAAAAACCTGACAGGTGTGTGACAAAAAACAAACAAACAAAAAAAAACCCACAATGCATCATGTGCTAGAAGAAATTGGAAAGGCTCTGCATATGAAGCTGAAAAGGATTCTGCAAACTGCAAGCTGATCATTCTTTGCCTGTGCCACTGTAAAATTATCAGTGCCATGCATTAGTACACCAAGCTAAGGAATACATCTTACTGATGTTTCTACTCTCCAAATAAGGTTGCAGGTGATGATGAACAAGACACTAATCAAGGACTGGTGCTGTGAGGAAGGCATGGAGTTGTTCATTCAAAACATACATGGATACCTGCATGTTTTTCTGGGTAACAGGCTTCCCATGAATCATATGAATAATTTAAAAAAGAAATAGGATGAGAAATTGGAACTAGACAAATATTCTTTTCTCCTATGGTACCTAAGCCAAGTAACATAAATGTAGGAAACAAGGGAAAGGAAGGGAAAGGAAGGGAAAGGTAGGACACAAAACCAAAACCAAAACCAAAACAAACGCCAATATCCACAAGAACATATAAATTAAAAAAAACAAACAAATAAACAAACAAACAAACAAACAAAACATCGAGAAACTGAGAGCAAACACTGCAATCAAATAGCCAGTAGACAAGAAAAAAAACCAGAAAATCTTAAAATACTGGTATAAGAAACATAATATTAAATAACAGAAACAAAAAGTACTGTAATAAATCTGATAAGAAAACTATTTGGGAAGAGTTAATCCTCAATTTTTAGAAGTGTAACAAGGTTACTAGTCCTGCCTATTGTATAGAAGTGAAGTACTGGGGTTTAAACCCCCAGCCCTGATGGATGATGTTCACAACCAGGCAAGAAAGACCCTCCTGATTGCTTTTCAACCAATAATGATAGTATCATTCTATATTGAGCAAGTGATCAGCAGAAGAAGCTTGGACAGCAGTTGTTGCAAAAATATAGTAGGGTGATTGGGAATTTTTGGATGAAAATAAAACTTATCTTGTTTAAGCTAATGAAAGAGTTAGTTGGCATGAGTTTTATCCAGAAGCATATAAAGAGTAAAATGGTAAGATGATTACTTAAGTTAAAGTTAAGTTACTTAAGTTGCTTAAGTTAAAGACTGTATTGAGATAAACCAGACTTTTTCATTAAAGACATATTTTTTTTGTCTGTAATTAGATTTATAGTTGTAAAGAAAACTAGGTTCTGGAATAATGTGAAGAGTTTAAGAATTAACAGGTTTTCCAAATGGAATTAGAAATATTTAAAGTTGAGTATCTGATCTGACTGCGAGTCCAGGAGACTGGACTTCATGATTTAGAAAGTTTTTTAATTCCTCCTTTCCTTTATTCTTGTTTCATTGTTAGCTTTCTGTGCCACAACCCTTTACCAAAGGTAGGCGTATGTTTTCTTTTTGGGACCTCTTTGTGGCTTTTAGTGAAGCAAGCACTGATTAGAGCCAAGAGCTTCACCGGAGTCTGTTTCTTTTCAATGAATTAATGAAAACTCATAAATGAAGAAAGATATTGTTGCTGTTTTATTGTTTGCATGTAACCCTTGATGAAGTACTATGCATGGCAAACATTTACAGCGATGAACAAACATAGTTTAAATTAATCCTTAACTTTCATGAAATAGTTTAGCAATGTCTTCCATTCTAAACTAGGAGCTGTTATCTCTAATATGTGCTAAAATGTGTCTTAAGGTTCCTGTTCATTCAACTAGTCTTACATTCCTGTAGTAATTAAACTATGCAGATTACATGGTTACAAAAACCTCCCTGTTAGCACAGGAAAGAAAAAAAATCATCTGGTAAGTCCTTATGAAGCAAATATGTAGGAATGGATGTTGAGAATGAATGAATGTTGTGCTTTATGCAAGTTAAGGCTTTAACTTATGAAGGGTTTTTGTAATTTTTTTTTTCTGTGAAAAGTTTCATTTTAGATGCTAACACAGCTAACTCTAAGGCAAAAACCTTTTCAGTTTCTACTTTCTAGATCTGCTTCCCCTCATCATGCTAATTAGAATGCTTTGTTATATTACTCTGTGCACAGGAAAGTACAAGCTATGTTTTCAGATGGAGATTTGATAAAACCCGAGTATGTTCAACTGATTTTAGCTTTTACAAGGACACAAAATCTTTCAAAAGACAGTGACCATGTTTACAAGTTAGGAATACCTAGTCAACATCCAGTGACAATTCCTGGAGGGTTTCAGAAAGTAATAAATGTTGTCTCAAGGATAAAGATAGCCAGTTCCACAACTCAATTGCTTGCAGAGGAACCTTCAGAGAATTCTTTACCTTGTGGCATTTTTCTACATTGCTGTTTACTTAGTGTTCCAGGACGTTCCTTTAATAATAGGCCTGTTATTATGTGGAATGAATCCCAGTATGAAGTCATATTCCATCCTACATGAGCAATAGCCTGACTTCATAATATTTGTTTGGCTTTACGAGCTCAGTTATAGAATAAACCAGATACACAGAGTAACTAAAGGCTAGCGAACATCTTCTAAAACTATGGCATAATTGAAATAAGTTAGAAATTAAGATATAGACTGCAGAATGAGAATAAATTATTTCTGCTGCTGGTTTCCTAAGTTCTTTACAAGGTAAGGAGTATGTGATACTAACTTGTTCATTGGACTGCTAGAACTATGATATATATGATTGACCCTCCATTTACTGACCATTTATGCATGAAGAGGAATTCTGGAGGAAGTTGTTTGGAGATGGGTTTTTTATTATTATTACTTGATTTCATGTATGTTAAAACTTGTTTGTGTTGATTATTGAAATTTTGAATTCAGACACAGACATCTGATATAGCCCAGTCTGCTCAAACTATGGACTAAACATATTTTTGGCAATCATAATCTTAGGAAGCAAAGATAAATGTGATGGCTGTATTCATAACTATAGAATACACTGTATAAAGCAGGAGGCAATGATTACATTTGACTAAAAATCATTCAGCACACTGGATAAAATCTATCACAGAGACTTAATCAAAAATCTAAACATGAATAATTGGATGTACACCCTGAAATTTCTTGGGTTGCCAATTAAAGCTCCCAACTTTCACAATAGGCACACATCTACAAAATGAAATGTCTAAACCAAAATACTATCTTTATAGTTATCATGCAGAATAATCCGAGAAAATGTAAGAAAAAGCAGGGGTGTTTATTAGTAGCTTCCTCATGAAGTTTTGATCCTGTTCCAGAACACCAAGAAAATACTTAATTACTAGACATGCATAAAAATTACTAATATCTAAGAGTATTCTGGAGATCCAAATTCAAACAGCTGCAATGTGTGGCATAAATACAAATATATTAACTGTAGGCAAAACCAAGAACATTCCTGTTTGCTGAGACACCACTAGTATGGCAATTTTTAGTATGTTATTGCTTTTTTAATACTGTAAGCTAAATATAATAATTTGAACACTTCCATTTCTAAACTTTTACACAACATGTAAAAAATGTAATATTTACTTTTTACTTATTCTTTACTTTTCTGTTAGCTTATATGGATAAACTCTCCAAATCAAATCCCATAAAGAAAATTAAAAAAAAAAAAAGGCAGAATTGAACCGATGATGTAATAAGATTAATTCACTAATTAGATGTGATAAAAAGTTTCTTCTTTCTATGAGACATTCTTAATTCAGATTTCATTTTGATTCACAGAAAATTGAGCCTTTTTCTGGATCTTTAATAATACTGTCATCAACTGTATTTCAGATACTGATGCTGAGAAATCAGCAAAGGCTCCTTTAAGAACTCATCTGACAAGAAAGACATTTCCAGCTGTGTTAGGGAATACAAATAGTGACTGATACCCTAGGCATAAATGATATATCAACATCAGTATTCCCAGTGTTACCTCAAGCTAGTCTAGCTTCTGGCATTCCAAGAGACATTATGGGACAGGGAGGAAGGCTCAGAATCAGAATGTGTGTCTTATGTAGGCTGTTTTTTTTCATATAGAACAAGAATATCTACACTTTCACTGAGCCTCCAGTTATAAGAGTAAAGGACAAACTATTTTCAGCTTAAACAGGCTAATTCTATACTAATTCTGTAGTGAAGCTACATTTCCAAAAGAAATATTCACACTTTAAAGTGATTACATGATCAAATATAAGAGTACGATTAAGGAAGGAAGCAATTCTTTGAGTAAAGTTAATCAGCAATGATTTTATTAAAGACATAGTGTTGAAAGTTTAATTTAGGCATAGATTGATAGCAAAGAAGGCATGATTTATGCTAGTGCATAATTCCTGTTCATGTTATCTAAATGAAGTAGGTTCATAAGAAACCAGAATATGCAACATGTTTTGATTTATGATTGAATTCATGGTTTTTCAGTTCAACCCCTGCAAACAGATGTGTAGAAGATGCAAGGCACCTTAGGATGCTACGTAAGCAAGAATTAACAACAAGATGAGGTATAAAGACATACACCCAGTACATGATTCATAGAATCATAGAATCATTTAGGTTGGAAGGGACCTTTAAGATCATCAAGTCCAACCATTGAGCCATTAGGGCTCTAAAGTCCTCTGCTAAAACAGATCAGAATCTGTCAGGGTTGGAAGGAACCACAAGGATCACCCAGTTCCAACCCCTCTGCCATGAGCAGGGACACCTCCCACTAGATCAGGCTGCCCAGAGCCTCATCCAGCCTGGCCTTAAAGATCCCCCAGGGACGGGGCCTCAACCACCTCCCTGGGCAACCCATTCCAGGGTCTCACCACTCTCATGGTGAAGAACTTCTTCCTCACATCCAGCCTGAATCTGCCCACTTCCAGCTTTGCCCCATTCCCCCTAGTCCTGTCGTTATTCGATATCCTAAGATTCTTTGAACTTAAGTCCTACTCTTTGTGATTAGTCTTTAAATTGCAATCTAGAGTTATGTTTCACATAAAAAATGCCTCGTGTATCTGTGTCTTGCTTACCACACTTGATAGTACTACAGCAATGTGTAATTTTCAGAAAAATGAAACAAGCAATAAATAATAACACTTACCGATTTAGTAGATGCAGTTTAACATTTATCTTCGCGTACTTATCAGTATTGCTTCAAAACTCTTTGGTAAAACTTCAGTGTGATGATTTTCCATCCACTACAATAAATCATTTCAGAAGACATGTAGCAATCATTACTATAAATAAAATGCTTTCCTCATAAAAGGAGGCAGTCCTAATGCAGATCAAAAATTAGTCAGGCTACATAGCAAAAGTCCCTAATGTTTCCAACAATTTCTCTTCTAATGTGCTTAATTAATGGTTAAACAACTGAATCCTGTTAAAGTTGCAGAATCTTATGATTGGAAAACAATAGGAACGGTTAATAAGTATGTTGTCATCATGCTAGTGTTACAATACAGACTTTTATATTGTCTGCCTTATGACAGATTTAGTAACATCAAGATTTATGAAGGGCAAGCATTGACAATTCAGCAAGTGCTGATATTTATACCTGGTACTTAGTTTCAAGTATACTTTATTTCAGAAGTGATGTTGCAGGTAGATGTGCTGGAAAATTATTTCTATTGCATAGCAGTTATGCTACCTGAAAACTTTGAACGTTAATATGCTGATGTATACTGATAAACTCAACTGAATGCACACCTTTTGCACATCATTGCCTTTTTAACAGAAAATGTGGCGATAATTAATTATGAATTAATCCCATTCATTTACTGAATTACAAAACCAGGCCACAATACACATTTATTGGTTTACGTAGACTGAATATATACTAACACAGGTTTGTTTCATTGCTTAAGTGCTTTTTGCAACACATTGTTAGATGCTGAATAAAGTCAGGAATTTTTTCTGAGACTGTTGAGTGCTAGGTTCTGATGATCTTTTCTTGCAATATCATGTAGTGTGGGTTTGTTCACCATTCTGTAATTGAGATGAGTCAGTGAGCTATGGCATGGGTGTAAATATAATCCTTTGTCTTTTGAATCTTATCTCTTCTATATCATATGGGATGTTACAATACCTTCTTTTTTTTGAAAGAGTAGCATTAAACAGATTAGCCAAACATTGTGGAGCTTTGAACACAGTGGATCACTCTTTAAAATGCATGTTTAAACACATAAGCAGTTAGCATGCTCAGCGGGACTACTATTAAAATTTTCATATTCAAGAATGACAACATCAAATTTGACAGGTGACTGGCAGATGTTTTGAAAGAATTTCCAAAACACAACAAAAAAAAATGTTATTTATCCTAAAATACAGGGAAAAATAAACATACAAAATACAGTTTTGCCCAAGTCTGGACTTAACAATACAAGGTTCAGCTTACATTTATTTTCCCCTAACAAAATATAGTTTATGCTGGTAGTCACAGAAGTAACATTCAATGACTCAACGTTCAGAAACATTATTTCCGTTTTCTAAAGAGCAATTCCTTGCAATTTTAAATTCAGAATAATTTATACATGTATCTACATATACACTTACGCATATATGCATATATATTCAGAACCAATCTTATGTAAACATTTTTTTTACATATATATGGGTGAATTTACATAAATACTCATGAAACTAATGTTTCTTACAGGGAAAACCATACAAAAGGCTCTAATGTAATAATCTCTTTCCTCTCTGGAGGACAAAACAACAGAGTAATACTAGATTACTCAACAGTTGCATTTTACATATTCAAGAAGTGTAAACTGAAACAATTCTGATATCTTGGTGGAGTTGTGTCATGGCATGATTATTTTTCATAGAAGATGACATCGCTTGCCCATCAGACCTCTCTTGAATGATGAAGACTTCTATTCCATCCAAGTCTTCCTCATGATCTAAACTAGGTACTTGCTAATCTTTCTGTGGCATTCATGAAGGAAATGGGAGAGACTTTTATATATTTGCATGGAAAATATTTTTCTCCCCTCCAGCACCATGTTAATGATGGCACGAGCTGAAAATGGAAATAGCCTAGCTATAGAGTAATATGAGAAATTTCAACATTTACATTCACATTGTCACATATGTAATAATTTAAACATTTTGGGAAGCTGTGTCACTCTAGTAAAAGATGGCAGATTATGGTTGTGAAACACAAAATATTTTGTGTGTCCCAGGAGACAGCATAGGGCATTTTATTCCCCATTTGCTTAATTTGTGAGGTAGAGCACCCAACTTTATGGCATAAAGAACAACTGAATTGGCTTACCTTCCTTAAATGTTTCTTGTAACTTCCAGCACAGTTACTGAGCAGTGCCAGCTGTAGAAGACAGTTTTATGCAATGAATAGATGTTCAGCAGTGACTTCAGGCCAAGTCTGTATAAATTTAGACTAAGGAACAAGAGTTGAATACTCTTGTCTAGTCTAAGTGTCTGGGCACCTTATCTATCTCTTTAGATTGGTTATAATGAAAGCTCAGACTAGATGATAGACAAGAATTCTACCCTATGGACAATCAAGGTTAGATGAGATTAATCCCACTCCTGAGTATATTTCTTCATTGTATCATTTGATTGTGCTTTAAGAAACTCCAATAAGATTCACCAGTGGTTTCAGTTGGGAAGTACGAGCAGATGGCATAACACATCTCCCACCATTGCTGTTTGCTGCAGCACTGGATAATGAAACTTTTTGCAGACTCTGCTTTCCCTCTTGACCAGAAACAAATCAAATTATTCCATGTTTTTCTAATTCATTAGACCTAGCTTTGTTGCCAAGTTCAGCAAAACTTGTATAGTTACTATTATTAAAAGAGATAAAATATGCATAGTAAGTCTTTTAAATATAAAGCATACTGCAGATAGGTTTGGGGTTCCAAGCTAGAGAAGCCAGAGGAAAAGGTCTGAAAAAGATAAAAAAAATAAGTAATTAAAGTAAAATATTTTCATTAAGAATGTAAAGTTTAGATATTAAATTTCAGACAAGAGAATTAAAAAATGACTGATAAAGTACACAAATTAGCAGGACCTGACCTAAATAGGGATGTTATTGCACATTGAAGTTAGATGTCATTTTCCCTAATTTAAGGGTACTCCAATTAGAGTTAACCTGAAGGTTAGCTACTTTCATCTTTATTATCTTTGTGATAGTGTTAGCACTGATGTTGTGGCATCACAGGAATTACATGCATCACAAAAATGCGGCTAATTATCATTGAACTAGTCACTTCTTATGTAGAATTTGTGTAATATTTTCAAATGACTACTCTGACCCATTTGTCTCATAACACCATCCACTACTGACCTGTGGCATGCATTGACTACCTTTCTTTTCTTAAGCTCCAAGTGTCTGTCTGACATTGCATTTTCTCTTGCTGGATAAGAGAATAGTTTGTGATTTTTTTAACACAATACCTAACAGGTACAAATGGGAATCTTTGAAGGCACTAAATTTTGTATTCAAATTTGCCTTTGCATTTGGAATGCAAGGATTGTTCATGCACTGTCAGCATGAACAGGATGTGAAGATTTTTTAGATGCTTAATCAACACAAATATATTTCTGTGTTCATTTATTATTTTTTTTAAAGGCTACATTTCCAATAAGAAAATTATTACATAACTGTGGTGGGTTAATCCTGGCTGAGCAAGTGATGCCCACCAAGCCACTCTATCACCCCCTGCCATTCCTCTCCTTCCTCCACAGAGCAAAAGGGGAAAGGAAAATAAGATGGAGACAAAAGCTTTGAGTAAAAGCAAGGGCAGTCTCATTAGAAAGCAAAAGCAAATAATGTCATGTGTGGAAGCAAAGAGGGAAAAAAAAACCCAAAGATTTATTCTCTACTTCCCATCATCAGGCAATGTCTGGCCCCTTCCTGAGAAGCAGTGCTTCAAAATGTGTACTGCTTGCTCTGGTGGACCAAGGAGTAGCCCCCCTCCTTCTCCTTTGTACTAGCTTTATGGTTGAGCTGATGTCATATGGTCTGGAATATCCCTTTGGTCAGTTCAGGTCGGTTGTTCTGGTTATGTTCCCCTCAAGCCCCTCCCCCCCATCCCACCGTGGGGGCAATGTTAGAAAGAGCCTTGGTGCTACGTGAGCACTCATCAGTGGTCGTCACAACATGGGTGTTGTCAACACCCTTCTAACTCTCACCACAAAGGCACTGCACCAGGAGGGCTGCAATGGGAAGATCAGCTCAGCCAGACCTGTTACAGACTCCACCCCTTATTCCATATCATTTGCATCATGCTTGGCCTCCACAGAACACATTTCCTCAGTCAACTTTTCTTCTTATCTTCTTTTTTTCTTCTTTTTCTTACTGCCATCCTTCCTTTTTTCCTTCACATTCTGTTCCCATTACTGCTGTTTCTTATCAACACATCTTCCCCTGTTCTATGGTCATATTGTTGGGCTCCAGCACCAGCCAGGTTCAGGTCATCATTGCACTCATCTGGTTCCTTGTGAATTTCACTCTTTGTCCTTTCAGGCCATACCTACTGCCTCATGTCCTGCAATATACAACTCACACCATAGATTATTTTCCTGCCTAGGTTAAATTTCCTCGAGGTACACACTGCATGTGCCCATCTTCCCACACCATCCACCAAGTACACCCAGGTCCTTGAGCAAAAACAATCCCACAAATGGGTTTGCCTCTTCCCGAGGGAGAAGCAATCCACGCAGCCTTCACCAGCCATTTTCCTGGGTGCACTATGGGGACCTTGTCTCCTCCCACAGTATGGAGGGGTTCTGTTTGAGCAGGACCTGAAGGGTTAACAGATCCTCTGGTGTTAACACTCCAAGTGGCTTCTGCTAAATTTATTATCCCAGTGGTTCCATCCCCCATTGTCCAATACTCTCAGGGTAGTTTTTAACAGTCTGTTACATCTTTCGGTTTTTCCAGAAGCTTGTGAGCAGTAAGGGATGTGATTTTTCATAAAATTCAAGGTGGATGCTGGAGGATTAGAGACTCTTTTGGCTCGTAATATTTGTGAAAAATTCTAGAGAACATTTGAAAAAGAGAAGTCATGCTCAGATAAGCTAGAAAGATTTCTTCATCATTAGTATTTGAATTTGGTTAAACTCAGAATTGTGTTGATTTTCAGGGTAAAGCAGGATAAAAGACAGAACCTTAACAGCTTGAGATATTTCTCTACATCTTTTAAGAAAAAATATTTTCAGAGCAGTGTACAGTTCAGTGAATGCATTATTAAGCAAATTTTGTCATTTTTCATTGAATAAATTATTCAATGAGTTTTCCTCTGAGTATTTGGCTAGGTCTATTATGGATATAATACATTCATTGAGCATATTATCTACAAAATTTTATATTAACTGGATAAACTGCTCAATGAATATTTTTCTCTAGAATTTTCCCACTTTTGTCCTTTCCTTTTTACAACAGTATAAAAGAATTTACAGTTTTCACATCTAAATACAGATGTGTGAACCTTGGAAAACTGATGAAGTGAATCTGAGGTGTCCTTTTTGTCATGAAATTGTTACTCTGAAACATGGAGGTGAACCTGGACTACACTTTACGTATTGCTATCATCCAATTCCAAGCCAAGGCATGTAAAGCCTAGCTGTTAGCAATTAGAACAGTCATAATAGCAGTCTCAAAATATAAAAAGATACCCAAACTGAAATGCTACATGACCTATCTGCAAGGAGAGATTTTGCAGATCTCTAGTCTCATGTTCAGGAGGTTATCTAATGGGATAGATAACCACTCACACAACTGGTTGATTAAAATTTACCTTTGATTTTACTGTAGAACTTCTAGGTAATATCAAAAATAAAATAAAAATTGCCAAGATTGTTGTGTATGAAGGACCATTTTGCTAACAAACGTTTCATTAGCATGTAGTGTTTAAAACTTTTGATTGGCTGGAGCATTAAGAGCTACCACTTTTACCTCAGGGGAATGACCTCCAGTTGGCCATTAACTGCCCTGTGAATTACCTAAAGTCTACACATTACAGAGAAATTGATAAAAAGCATATTAAGAAAAAACAAAGTTGATAAGACACTTATAAAACATCTTTTACATAAAATACCTTTCAAACAGGTAGCACGTCCTTTACAAGAAGATATTAAAGACCTCTGCAACAAAAAATAGGAAGTCAGAAAGCCCTAAGTAATGTTGCATGTGTAAGTAATCTGGAATTTCAGCTTAACAGTGCTGCACCTATGGAACTCACTTCTGAAAATGTAGGATTGGAATGGATCTTCTGGGTGAAAAACAGCCTTTTTCTCGTATAAGTTATAATATTCAAGTTGTGAGTTTATATCAGGTTCCAAGTTTCCAACTAAGATGATTCCAAGGTGAGTTTTGGGGTGGTATTTTCCTTATACCATTAGAAAGTCTGACTTACAATCTCTCTCTATATACGGTCTTTCTTACAGTTTCAACCTGCATTTTCTTAGGGTGATTTATTCATGAGCTAGCAGTGTTCATTGTTGAGCTTAGAAAGCTCTCTTCTGTTGCTGATTTATTTCTGTCCTGAATAAAGAAAGACAATGAAAATACAGTGAGCAATATATTCTTTTTCAGCCTTTATTTTATCAAGGGAAACAAGAAAAGGTTTTTTAATTCTTTCATGCTCTCCTTGTAGGAAATTTGTAATGTAATCAAAACAAGTAACAAGATCAGTATATGTATTTAATACGTAGTAGGTCTAGCCTTGAGTAAAGTATCCTTTATCTAACCATTGGCTGGCAAAAAGAACAAAAAGTCAGTGCCTGCCACAAGACGCTAAAGTTCAGACCCAACAAATGGACATAAACACCATTTTATGGAGCTGTCGAGCATGGGTGCTGTTTTGTTTGGTTTTGTTTGTTTGTTTGTTTGTTTTTTTCTGATAGGTGCACAAGACTCCTGTGTTAAGGACACCCTCATGGAAAGTGTTCATTGACAGATGCACATGCTGTGAGCTTCCAGAAGTTACTTCTCAAGGTAGAATTTAACTGCAGGATGGCAGCATATTCAGGATGAAGACTGTTCTCTTCAACTCAATGTCTAAGCTGCCAGCACTGCAAAATTCAGAGCCAGATGGAGGCAAGGTGAAAAGCAAGTGTTATTCTGAAGGTTAGTAGTGAAGACCTTCAGCTGAGACTTTCTGGGTCTACATCCTGGACTGCTGCTGTCATCTGCATATGGCAATCACCTACTAAGAACATTCTCCTGATTTTAATGGTTTGTGTTTGTAGGCATGCAGATGCAATCCCAGATGTCACAGGATCCTACCCTTGCAGCTAAACCTATTCAGAAAGCTGAGTTAGGTGCCCAGGTACTGCAGTCCCCACACTGTATGACTCATAACTCATTAGATACCTCAAAATAATATACGAAGAAGCCACAGGGCTGCTCTGGTTGTTCCAGGAAATCAACGTTGCTGCCACTTTGTTAAAATTGGTGGAGACCTCAACTGGCCCTTCAAACTCACAATTCAGAACCTCAGCACAAAGGTTAATGTCAACAATGTACTTTATCATAATTATATTCCACAGGCAAGCTTTGATACTTCATGATTTTACAATTTTCTGAGATATGGCTTTGTCCTTTTAGTCCTAGTTTTGCCAAGCAGATACTGGCCAAGGAAGGATGTTGTGTTGATTCCTGCTTCATTCAAGCAGGGCCTTTGACAAAAGGCAATATGTCCTTGATTAGTGGACACAGATCTGTTGTCACCTTTCCATCTAGCTCACTGACTTGTCTTCATATAAACAAAAGTGTTTTGAAACTGGCTTTAAACAAATACCAAGAATGGCACTTTCATTTTGGTCAGCTTTTAAAAATGGCAAGAAGGGAATGGTTGAGTGCAAACTCACTGTGAAAACCTGCTTTAAGACAGCAAAACTTGGCAGACACTATCAGATATTGGTTCACTACCATTAAAGCTTTCTATGTAATATCATGTGTGGTAACTACAGGACTTTTAAGCCTTTCCTGGAATTGCCAAGTCTTTTTGATATAGGAGATAAATATTACAGCACTTTCCTCAATAACATCATGAGCCAGAAAAAATACATACAAAGGAAATTTTGATATTTGTACAAAAATCACAAGCAGTGAGCCTTCTCTCTTTCATATTTAATAAAGATCTTTCCAGTCAGCTGCAGCTGACGATAAGTATAATATCTTTAAATGGTTAATCCAAGGATCACGGCTCAAGTGCTTTATGTGGTTAGGAGCAAGGAAAGCTGTTAGTAGCCTCAGTGTGCATTTCATAAATCCAAGGATTTTTTAATTCCTTTTTTTTGCTCATTCATTCCAGTTTTTTTTTTTCATTTTTGGTTTGGTTTTCTACTATATCTTAAATGATTTATTTTTCAGAGGCGAGATAAGACTTGGTTCTTCACATAAAACTACAGCTTAGCCATTACTTAGTCTTTCTCTGTTATAGAAAAGGTCCTGTCTGTGCACAGATGTCTCAGATTAAATTGTATCTCACAGTCCTTACAGTGCTCAGTACTAGATGAACTGCCAAAAGGGCCGTAGGCAAGAACTAAATTGCTTTGGTTTCAGTACACAGCGAATTTGGCTCAGACAAGCTGAATCAGTACATTAAATGCGAATCCCTCACAGATTTGAAAGCAGCCTTTAGCACAATTATTGACTGTGAGTGATGATTATGTCTAATTGAAGGAGACTTTTGCTACCTGTAGCTCAGTTGGAGTCCATGAGAGCCACAGCAAGGCACTGCATCTTAATTCAATGTTCCAGCTTGAAAGAAGCAATTGAACCTAAATCCTGAAGTGTATACACATGGTCGATAAACTTTAATAAACTTTACAGGTTCAGTAACTAGACTGAGTGTATATAATTCAATTTTTTAATTCAGGAAAGGAAAATAGCTAACAAGTATGTTAGGCTACAATAATGTATTAGTTCATCTCATGCAGAGGCCCTCTCAGTAAAAGGAAAAGATATCGTTTCATGCTTGTCTTTGGAACAAGTCATAAATCTGCTGTTCTATACACTATATTAATACTCTACAGGTAGGAGACTACCAGGTTACTTAGGTTATGACAAAAATCCCTGTAAATATGTGATGAAAATAAAATAATTTGACAATTTTGCATCTTTTGCTATCAAAGTTATGCCAATAATAAATAAATATTTTTCTAAATAGGTTCTGCCTCTATCCCCAAGATTTTTTTTGGCACGTTTTCATGGTATAACAACCCTGTTGCACAAAAATTTATTATATTCTATGTCTTAATCCTTCCAGAAAAAGTTATTGATTTTTCTCAGTGACAAAAATACAAATTCTCAGCAGCCTTACAATCAGAATTGTTGTGACCTATTTGAGCTTTTCTGGGCTTAGATGGGGTTCCTTTGGCACCACTGTTATGATAACATTCGCAAAAAGCTTTGTGCCAATTCCTTTTTCATATTTTCTATGAACTTGTAACTATCTGAATCATGAAAAACTTTCCACTGAAATTGTTGCCTTACTAAATAATTGATGTGAAAGACACATATGAGCTATACAGATTTTGTTTATTGGTTCCAGAAATTTGTTTTCATATTTTGTAGACCTCGGCTTTTAGAAAATAAAATTTAATTTGAACTTTATCTTGGAAAAGCAATATACACCATAGGCTGCTATAGGATGAAAAGAGAGATCTGTGATAACACAGTCTGGTAAAATCACTCCATAATCAATAGTACACAAAAAGCCTTTAAATTTATTATGAAGTATCTATGGTTGCTACATACAGACAAGCCGACACAACCATTTCTGTTGTGTCATCTGGGGCTAACAACACTAAGACTAGGAAATATCAGAACTAGGTCTCACTTTAGTATCCTTTATGCATACTTTCTGTAATTTCCTGGATGTAAAACAAGAAAAGCCCTTACAGTAGTCCACTAGCAGGGATGTTCACAGCACAAAATGCAGTCTCAGGCTAATAGCTTCACTAATGATGACACTTAGAAATTTTATAGGTGGATCAGCTTTATGAGCTACACACTCTTGCTTCTATGATTTCCAGGTATACTGTAAGGACAAGGATGCTTTTCCAAGGAAGCTACACAGTAGTAGCTTCCTCAGTTTTTCTTCTCATTACTTTACTTTTTGTATTCATTATTACTAATCTCGTTTTGCCTGAATTTGCATCTTATCTACCTTGGCTCTTTTTTCCCTCTCAGATACACTGTTTCTTTCACTTTTCTGATTTTCCTTCTCATTATATCTGCCTGTATTGAATTTTTTTCTAAACTTTACCACTGCTGCCTGATACTTCATGCCTTCTCACATAATTCACTTTAACCAAGCAGCCGTCATCTCGTTTCCCCAGCTATGAGATCTCAGTATTCTCTGCTAAGTGCCTTGCATTTAATTTACCATTCTCTTTCTAATTCCAGTCAGCCTACTCTATTCCCCTTATGTCCTGGGTCCAGCATATTTCCATTCTAAGTCTGATTTTTCCTTCAATGTTGCTTCTTATTTGTCTAGGATACCTCCTTTCCAACTTTGGTCAAAATTTTCTTCTCTTCCCAGCTGTACTATCTTCCTCTTCTCAGTCTTCTCCCATCTCTCATGATTAGTAGGGTAAATCCTCACCACTGACAGAAGAGGGAACCAGATTTCTTGAGCCCACTTCTGGATTCCAACAGCACTACACCTCAGAGACACCAGTAACAAAATCACAGGGTCCAGAGGAGGGCCACCAGAATGATCCAAGGGCTGGAGCAGCTCTCCTATGAGGACAAACTGAGAGAGTTGGGGCTGTTCAGTCTGGAGAAGAGAAGGCTCCGAGGGGACCTTATTGTGGCCTTCTAGTATCCTAGAGGGGACTACAAGAAAGCCGGGGAGGGACTTTTTAGGCTATCGGGTAACGACAGGACTAGGGGGAATGGGGCAAAGCTGGAAGTGGGCAGGTTCAGGCTGGACATGAGGAAGAAGTTCTTCACCATGAGAGTTGGGAGACCCTGGAATGGGTTGCCCAGAGAGGTGGTTGAGGCCCCATCCCTGGGAGGTCTTTAAGGCCAGGCTGGATGAGGCTCTGGGCAGCCTGATCTAGTGGGACGTGTCCCTGCTCATGGCAGAGGGGTTGGAACTGAGTGATCCTTGTGGTCCCTTCCAACCCTGACAGATTCTGATCTGTTTTAGCAGAGGACTTTAGAGCCCTAATGGCTCAATGGTTGGACTTGATGATCTTAAAGGTCTCTTCCAACCTAAAGGATTTTATGATTCTCTGTGAATATTTTACACACAGTGGTCTCAGCACTCCAAGCTGTAGGGAGGAAAATTATTATTTGATCAAATGAGGTGTTGTCAACCTGGATAATAATGTATTCTGCATGTGCAAAATGCAATTTCTTCAAGATTTAAAACATTATTTATGATAGCTTATCCAAATCCAGCAAATTCAAGCTGAATTTGCAGTCCAGCCATTTTCCAAAACATAAAGTGGCTAAAACATCTGAAAGGAAGTATCTTGGCATTTTTAACAATGACAAAAAACCTGGCAAATCTATGTGAAATAAAAAGAAATCAGGGAAAAATCAGAAACATGGTATGGGAAACTTCAGAGAAAAGAAGCTGTGTCAAAATTAAAAGAAAACAGAAGCTGTATCTTAAAAGGGAATGTCAGGCAACCAACCTTGCTTGCAACATTGTTCATTATACTTGCAAACATTCCTTTAAACTAAGGGGATTTTTTTCTGAAGGGGAACGTTGGGAATGAACTGATTTTTTTTTTTTTTTTCTTTATATGGTTTTGGTGGACTGACATTTTCCAGTCAGTCTCTGATATTCAATGTTTTGATCCGGTATTCAGTTGGAAAAATTTAAACAGTGACACCACGATAACATTACATTTTAACAGTCAAAGAATGGAAAACAATTACCTCACAAATAAAACAAATAGAACAGTAAGAAGTAGCTTAGCTTAAGATATCAGCTTATCACAGGTAAGGTTTTGAGACTGGATACTTAACAAGGGTTAGTAACAGCAAAGACTTATTTTTATGCAGAGGTTTATAAAATTTGTTTTCTCCCTTTCTCACTATTGCTTTTTCTATAAAAATGTAATTTATGAAATACTGTTTGCAGTTAACCTTTTTGTAGAAAGATTAAAGACCGCTTCATTAAATAAAGTACTGAAGAGAAACATAAGGCTGTTACAATTAAAAAAAAAAAAAAAAAGAAAAGATGGTATAAAGAAATTGGGATGTCAAAGGAAGGGGAAACTTATATTAACATTAGTACATGTGTTTGAGACCTATTTATGTTTACTTACAGGATCCAAGCTGTCATGTACCTAAATGCAGAGCTGGCAATGAAGTCAGTAAAACTTCATAACACACTATTGCTTTAATTTTTTGATGCTTTGAATTTAAGTCTTCTCACTATTTTTTTACTATGCTTATTCTGCATTAGCTGAATTTTCATAAAAACACTTAATAAAAACTTTACAGTAATTCCTCAAAACTTGTTCAGTGACTTTTTTTAATATTTATGTTTCTTTTATAGATCTAACGTCTTCAGCCTAGAGTAACTGGGCTTGAAATGGACACTTGCCAGAGAAGTGTCTATTATTGTCCTCAAACTTACCCAGTTGTTTCCATCACAAAAATATATGTTCTTTTTTTTTTTTTTTCTAGAGGCCTATTGCTTAAATCTCCATCCTTCTGGTCTGTGTTACTTTTGCCCTAAACATCAGTTCACTGAGCATGCTCTACTTCTATACCAACACAGAAGAGGACTGACCTATAGATTTGAGGAGTAACATCTGGCTCAGCAGTGAAACTACTAGAACCTTCTTGAGCAGAAGGACACACTGAACTATATTCAGGCTCTACCAATAAATTTAACCTCCTCTTTATAAAAAGGTAGTGGAATGTCACTCTTAAAATGTTAAAATCTGTACAAAAGCCCACACATCTGTAGTTCAGAAAATAGTTCTAAAATCCGTTGAAAGAATTCCTCTTTGAAGGTGGGTCACGCTTAGAAAAATCACAACTATTAGTAGAAATTACTTTTCCACAAAAGACAGAACTCTGTGTTGAGAGTAAGAAGGTCCTAAGTTTCAAACAAGCTGGTCAAAATTATTCCTTCCCTAAACACGTTTATAAAAAACTTTCTTGAACTAATGCATGAAAAGTTACAAACTTTTCCATTTTTAAATTTAATGAAAATTTTAAATTGTGAAAAACAAGCTCTGTAACTCCTATTTAGAAATTCATCAGAAGATTGTATTTAATGGAAATATTTTCGTTCATGGCATTCCACATTAAAAAATCAATTAAAACAGACATTTAAATAAGTTATTCTCAAAATTAAATTTGCCATTTTTAAGTTATTTTCATTTCATTACCTTTATTTCATGTCATATCATAATATAAAAATGTCTGAAGCAAACTTTTCAATCATTTTGAGACAATAGTTAACACATTTTCCTGTCATTTCATTATAGCAAAAAAATACATTTTTTGTCTGAAGCGTAACATCTAGTTCTCAGCCAGCTAGATTATTTGTCCCACAGGCCCTAAGCATCCCTCAAAATACAGATATTCCATGAAGGAAGGGCAACAAGGTTTTTCTTCACTTACAGCACTGAACTGGGGTTTAGTTGAGTTAAATTATTTCAGAATATATATTTTATGTGATCAGACTTGCTAAACACTGTCTACCTTGAGCTACATCCATTCACTTAAAAAATTCTAATGGGACATCAAACTAATGTGTGATAATTATACCATTGAATGTATGCTACTAACAAATATTAGCTTTATATTTACTGACAGATAATATAATAAAGCAACTATGACTATAGAATAATACTGGTATAAATGGATTGAATTCTTACAACACTCATAACTGCTTTGTGAGATCCTAGAAAAATGTTTGTATGCACTGGTCCGCATACACTTTAGATGTTATGTTTGTATTAGATATTTCAACTTACATTTACCAAAAGTTTTCCAAAATTACTGGGAAAAATCTGACACCAGCTGCTGGCTACAGAACATAGTTACCACAGCTTTTTAAATTTTGTCTAGGTTGGAACTTCTTTCAAATTATAAGACTAATAAGGAGAACTTGAATTTGAGGATCCATGTACTAGAGGTAAATCCCAAAGGTACAAATGTTATGAATTTTTAGGAGTAAACAGGAAACCTTCCTTACTCTGCTGAGTTCCTTGTAGTTAACTGTTGTAACCAGTAAAACTAAAATTTTTTAAATGTTGAAGATCAGGCCTGGTTTTTGCAGCTAAATACACTGTGCAGCCAATAGTTTTAGAAGGAATAAGTGACTGTACATGCTCAGCTAAAAGTGTTGAAAAAAATCTGTTGCCAGGAAGAATCCTAACACTTTCTCAGAAATCACTTATCTCTAAATTGTCTTATATTTTGTGAATTTTTGTTCCTCAGTTTTGGGGTACCTATCACAGTAAAAACTTTAGCTTGTACTTGAAAGAAACCAGCTATCTCAATAAGTTACGTCAGATAGTATTGAGAAAATAATGATGCTCCGAAATCTAGATGGAGTAGTAATAGCAAAATAAATCATGAAATTCCAAAACCTGTTTCCTTCAATGTAGTCACTTAGTCTCATGGCATATCCCATATTTTTATGGGATTTATTATTAAATTCTGCATTTAACAGAGAGAAAAGGCTTCAGAATTATTTCATATACCCATGAAAAGAAAAAAAAAAAAAAAAAAGAAGCACACATATGTGGTTTTCAGCAATGCTCACCTAACACCATGGAAAGTAAAAGTCTGAGATTAGGTGTACAATTTCACCTTTGAAAATAAAAACAGCCCGAATAGCCAGGCTGTGCTTTTTAGTCACCACAGTCAAGGAAGGGATTGGCTTCACAGAGGGTGGAAAAGCATCAGCGTTTCTGGACAATCTGCATCCACACATACATGTCTGTGTCTGCTGTTTCACAAAGCTACTTGAAATTGCTGGTCCTATTTTCAGTCCTTTCAGCTGACCCTGCCAGTGTATCTACCTGAGCAACTGAAGACAAAGCAATGACAGTGTGAATCCTTATCTTCAGCTACTTGCTCATTCTCAGACATCATATTTTCTCAGTGTAGAACTCTACTACCTATTCCTAGACAACTAACTCATCCTAAGCAACAAATTCCCAGATAACTAATCTAGAGTTGTACGTTGTCTTTTGTTTATTGCTCCTTCAACTAGCTGTTCCTGCTTCATAAATATCCCCACTGCAAACACATCCGTGAGTCCCTTTAATGTGAGCAACATAACACAACCTACATGTAAATCTTTGCTCTGTTGCCATTGCGGGCTTTCTTCAGTACTTTACCATTTGAATCTCTTTTACTGGGCCAGTTTTAGGCTGGCTTTAATTCCTATCTCTTTAACTCCAGGTCTGCTTACTCTCTTTTTGTTTCTTTTAATAACTGAGGCCAAGAAATTCCAACAGGAGGTGCATCTGTTTATAGCTAGGCTGAATTTGACTGACTATGACTCTATTAGGTGGAAGCAGTGTGTATATGTGTTTCACAGAGTACCAAGGAAAAGATGAGGATAACATCTTTCACATTAAAATTATTATTCTTATAGATCAGGATTAAAGGGAAGGCAAGGAAAAAAACACCCACTGTAGGAGAATAGACAGGTTTGAGACCATCTAAGAAACTTGAAGGTGCACAAGTCCATGGAGCCTGATGAGATGAATTTTCAGGTCCTGAGGGAACCAGCAGATAAAGTTGCTACACCACTATCCTTCATGTTGGAGAAACTCCAGCAGTCCAATGAAGTTCCCACTGACTGGAAAAAGGAAAAAAAAAAAAAAAACAAAAAAAACCAAACAAAACAAAACAAAACAAAACAACAAAAAAAAAAAAACCCACACATTTCTAAAAGGGGCAAATAGGAAAAACTGGTAAACTACAGATCGGTCTCAGGTGCATTCAACAAGGCCAAGTGCAATATCCTGCATCTGGGCTGGTGAAATCCCAGGCACAAATACAGACTGACTAATAAGTAGATGGAGAGCAGCCCCTCAGAAAAGGACTTTGGGGTGTTGGTGGATGAAAAGCTCCAGATGAGCCAACAATGGGCGGGTGCAGCCCAACTGTATTCTGGGCTGCATCAAAAGAAAAGTGGCCAGCAGGTCAAAGGAGTTGATTCTCCCCCTCTGCTTTTGTGACACCTCACCTGGAGTACTGCATCCAACTCCAGGGCCTCCAGCATAAGAAAGACGTGGACCTGTTGAATTTGGTCAAGAGGAGGGCCATGAAGATGATCAGGCAGCTGGAACACTTTCCCTATGAAGATAGGATGAGAGAGTTGGGGTTGTTCAGCCTGGGTTAGAGAAAGCTCTAGGGAGACCTGATAGTGGTCTCCCAATACTTAAAGGGGACCTACAGGAAAGATGGGGAAGGACCCTTTATCAGGAAGTGTAGTGATAGGATGAGGGATAACAGTTTCCAACTGAGAGAGAGTAGATTTAGACTAGATATAAGGAAGACATTTTTTACAAGGAGGGTAGTGAAACACTGTAACAGGTTTCCCACAGAGGTGGTAGGTGCCCTATCCCTGGAAACATTTCAAGGTTAGATTTGATGCTGCTCTGAGCAACCTGGTCTAGATTGAGATGCCACTGTTCATTGCAGAGGGGTTGGACTGGATAGGCTTTTAAAGTCCCTTCAAACCCAAACCATTCTATGATTCTCTGATTTTCATTTTAGCTGTGCCATATTACTTACATGTTATTTATACCCAAATATTTGAAGTATCAAGTGTAAATTTCAAGATAACATCTTCAGGTAGAAATTCCGACCAATGAGAATAGTGTTGTATGATCTACTACATAAGTAGTATAAGCAGACACTTTAAAAATTTTTACCTGTACGTTGCATGCAAAATGAGCTAATGGGAGATTTGAGATACTTACACTTATTCACGGGTGCTGCTGCTGCTCTTCTATTCCCAGGTTTGTTAATTTAACACTGAGATAGTAAACATTCACTTCCACCTATGATCTGACTTCTGACTGCCTCATATGCTGTGAGATCAATTACACCTCAAAATCCAGAATACAGTAACAAAGCATGGCTCTAAATCAGGTACCTACATCTTCACCTAGCCAATGGTAATGATTTCCAGAAAAAGACTAACACATCTGAGGCATTGTAGATGGTCCCAGGTCCAAAAGGTATTTTCCTGAAAATTCAGAAGTGCAATATGCATCTAGCCCAGATTTCAAAAGGTTAAGTTAATCACATTTCACTCTACTTTTAAAATTACCTTTGCAATTGATTATAAGTACACTATACAGTGTGTAGTGTTCAAGTTTCATGAAGTTCTGAGAAGCGTAAAGTCTGAACTTGAAAAGAAACAGTATACTTATCTGGATCAGAAAATATTATTCTAGGATACAACAGTACATAAAACTTGCGGTATATACAACCTTGGATAGAACAATTAATCTTTGTGGGATCAGCATGACTTTCCAAGCTCAACTTCCGTGACAAAGACAGCCAGAACACAGTTTAAACAGCTCTATGGACAAGACCAAGGACATTTCAGTTCTGCATGAAAAGCATTACACAACACCAATACAATGGACATCAAGTTTTGCACTGTGGGAAAGAAATAGAGTGCAGGATGTCTTCTTTGCAATAGTTCTCTCTTTTGTTGTTTTGTTTACTCTCCATATACAGTTTCAGACTGACCTGATTTTTTGGAAAGACTCGGTAGGTGGTAACTAATGTTAACTAATTTCATGAATGGGTTTACCACTTTTTACTCCTGCTGTTCAGGTTCATTATTTAACTTGCTGTGAACAACAGCAGTTGTTCCCTTGATAGGGATTCTCTCAGCCAGCAGAGAGTCTTATCTCACGTTGGTGGCCCTGAGAGGCAGATGATCTTGGAATTGGCTTGGTAGAAGTGTGATAAAATTGTGACAATCCACTTAATAATGATGTTTTCATTGAAACAGAAAATTCCATGTTTCACTAGTACCATTCAATGGCATCTGGAATTGGTTTTCCTTCTAACCATGCCATTGGAGGTCTAAGATGAGCAGAAACAATTGGTCATTCTGCATTTTAGTAGGGGCAATAATGAAGGGGTCTAACATAAAAATGCATCTGACCTAGAGCAACCAAAATTTTTCCAGCTGTACTGGCATCAAGGTACATAAACTTTATTCTGATGTGTAAACAACTCTCACCCCTCCACATACATCCACGGAAAGGTGGGATCATTCCTGGATTATCCCAGCCTGTTTCCAATATCTCTGAAAAAGGTTGAGAACCCGTAGGCAGCTTTTTATGTCTTTCCCCACCAAGTGCACGTCATTTCAGCAAACAGATACAATTTGATAAAGGTTCCTTTTAAGAATTATTATGAGTATTTTATTTTAGAAGAGGAAAAATGAGTAACTGTTTTCCCTTTCCTTTGTGGCACGCAAACTCCCTTACACTTACATATTATGCAGACTTCAAGGAGGAAGCAGTTAGCATGTCAGAGAACCTGCAATGATAACACTTGAGCAATCCCTAGCAGTCTCTTTAGTTGCACGACAGGCACATTAGTCTGGATGTTAGCTGCTTCTCCTTAATTGGATTGCTTGCATAAATTGCAATACAAGGTGGACATGTGATAGCTTTCTTTTTCACCAATCAGTCATGTCAAGAGAACCTTATGTATTTTATATAGAAAGTAGAAAAAATGATAATTTGAAGAGATGAGAAGATGGTGCAGGGTAAAAGCTGATATTCTTCCTTTATAACAGATAGCCCCAAGTTGTAGAGGCCATTATTTCTTGCATTTTCAGAGCAAATGAACTTGACAGATGGCTGTGTCACCTAAACCCCTACCTACCAACTTGATTATGCAGAAAACAATACAATAGAAAAGAAATCATTACTGAAGGAACCTGGTTAGTCCACAGAGGGCTGAGCGGTGCAGAAGAACAAAATTACAGTTGTGGAATTGAACAGCAAGAATACATTTAACATAAAGTGGGTTACAGCAAGGCAATCAGTCATGGCTAAAGCTATTGTCTGGGCTTGCTTGCATGGTATATGAAGTAATCTGTCATCTACCACTGAATTTATGCTTAGTTTATAGTAGAAAAATACAAAGGTTTTGCCAGGGCTTGTTCTGGTAGTCTTAAGTAGCTCAACTATGGATCTATGAAATTAGAATTGTGGGAATTCAGGATAGTTTTCTGCTTACAATGTGTTTGGGAGACATTAACACCAAAATATTTTCTTCTGCCTTCTCTAGTTTCTAAAATATGAACCAAATCACACCACTTAAAGAAAGACAAAGCAGACTGGGCAAGGTATATAACACCAAGCCATGATATACGACACTATCATTACTCCATAAAAAGTTACACTGGATTTGATGGAAGTTTGGTGTGGAAGCAACAGAATGACAATGAACAAGGCAGGAACAGAACAGGGCACCACCTATTCCTGGTGGCCTAGTCCCCACTTTGTTAATTATGACACATTCTTTGCAAAAAGATAAAATGTCTTATCAGTATTATTACTCTTTATCAGAGGTGTTATTTTAAGATCTATAAATGGGCTTCCAATCTCTTTCTGTTCCTTTCAACAGTTTCAAGCTATACTATCTACCTACTATATGCTTAAAGGTTTACCACCTGGTAAAACCTCATGTCAACTCAATTCCTCAAATATAGAACTCCAAACTGGATTTTTTTTTTTTTTTTCATTCAGTCTACAACTCTTTTGTTTATATATCATTATTTATCTATATGCCAAGTTTCTTACTGTTTACAGAATGAATTTACATGGTCACTATACAGATCCCTTGCTACCACATTAAAACTGTTCCACTTGACTAAAGCCAAACACTCTTTGAGATGTTTTTTAGCCTCAGCATATGATACAGCCTCTGCAGATGAAGTCTTCAGTATTTCCCCAATGCTTCAGTCATTAGCAGCTCAAGCAGCTCTACTACATCTGCTTTGGAGGCTTGTGCCTCTTCCCTTGGACCCAGCTCCAAAGACCTGAGAGTCTTTGGAACACCTTGGGATTGAGCCTCATTAGTGGGAGCAGTGAAGAGCTCACATCCTGCTATGAGGGGTTAGGAACAGCTACTTGAATAGGGATTAGACATCATTTGTTTTTCCAGCCCAGAAATGCTGTCTGAAATTTTCATGTATTGGTGCAGGATTTCCAGATCTCTAAAAGGTTTAACAAAAAGAATGTTTTTCACAGTGAAGACATACAAATAGAAACCCCACACTTGACTGTATAATAGTCAAAAAAACCCATATATTTAACAATAAAAATTTATCTACAAAGTCTAGATGTAAAACAAAGGCAGGATATGTGTTAACTATCTGGCAAACAAAAAGCTTTGCTATGCAAAGTTTTCTGGGTCCAGAAAAGTACATGAGCAAGAAAATAAGTATGTTCTGTAGCCTGAACAATGCAGTTTATAGCTACTCATTTTGATGAAGTTTTGACATAGAGGATACTGGGGAAATACCTGCACAAAATGAAGTTGTCTCTCACAAGGAAACATAGAAAACCAAACCAAATCAAACCAATTCAGTGACACCATCTACTCTGGAGTTCAAATAAGCCTTAAGCAATTGTACATCTAACAAAACTATACAATTTCTATTAAAAACAGAGAAAGTGAGTGTGGCAAGTGACTCAACCATCTTCATAACTGCTGACCCTAGTTACTGCAGAACAGAGAGACAAAGATTAAAAACAGAAACTAAGCTATATTTTCCCACTCTTGTGAACAGCATTTTTTTCTGCTTCAGCCTCAACAAATGTGATTTCTTTGCCATACCCAGAATTTAGACATATACACTTCCCAATATTGATATCCATATTACACAGAAATATTTACCTATGTACTGGTAAAACTCCTAAATATAATACACTTTTTCAGTCATTGATTCCTATTCAGCTCATCTCTGTAAGTTATATTTTATCTTCCCATCACTGCCTCATTTCTGAATTCTCCCTTCGATGAAACAATCATCGGAATGTTTCATGAGACATTCAGAAGTTTCAAACACGCAAAGAAAAAACACAAGTTTTCAAATATATCTCTGGACGTTGTTGGAAGGCAGTGTTTCAACATTCAAAATGTAAAGGCCATTGTGGGGATATACCTGACATTTAGATAGGAACAACAATTGAATTCTAGAGACTTTACTTATTAATTAATCGATATGTCTCTTTCACCTCAAATCCAGTATTGGGCTGGGATAAAGAGTCTGATAACTAGGTTCAAAACAAATTTTCTTTTTCCCTCCTTGCTTATTAAATCTTGAAAGAACTGTATAGTTCACTTCATTTGCAATCAATTAAGTTAGTTCAGAAGTAAAATATTTTGAACATTGAGAACATCATTCTATTTTACCAGCAAAGCTCTCAGCCTGACAAACAACAGTTTAGCACAGCTTTATTAAGACGTTCCCTGTAGCATCCTGATTTCAGACCTTTTACCCCCCTCCTTTCACATGCATTTAGACTTCTGCCAGAGCAACACACTCTTCTCTTCCTACTCAAATTCCCAATATCTGTCAGATTAATGAGAGGATAGGATGTAACAATGATCCTCTTCTGCTGATGCACTCCTCACTCTGAACAAAAAATCTCTCTCATATAAAACTAAACAGCAGATTACAAGAATCACATTCTCCCTCCTCTAACCTATGTCTGTGTTTTTACTTCACTCAGGGCAGATTTTGATCTCGCTATGGTCATTTCCTGGTGTACTTTCAGCCCTGCACCTGAATCAAAGACACATGTTCCTCACAAGCTAAAAATTGCTTTGAGAAGCAACTTTCCTCATGCTTCACACTTAGCATATTAGCTGCTTGTTTTTCTCAATTTTGATGTATTTTTCTGGAGGATAAATAAACCAAAACTTTTCAGTTGCTGCATGAAATGAACATATCTTTGATTAATTGTTCTATTCAATATTACTTTACTAATAGGGATAGCTAGCCCTGGGACTGACTCAGACTACAGGAGTTTTGTAGACAAGCTACAAGCCTCATTTGCCTTTTGTAGCAGGTGACATTAGGACCATTTACAGAGACTCCCTGTATCAGTACTAAGGCAGAAGGGGTATGTAGAAGAAACCAGCCTGGGCCATCATTCCCCACCCACTACATGGAGCTCCATGCAGGATGCGTCACTCTAACAGGTAGTATGTGAACTTGTTCTCTCTTGGAGCCCCTGTATAGAGTATGTGAATGTGAAACTGGCACAGCTGTGGCTTTTAAATCTGTCTTTCAGTGATTATTTGCTTGCTGAAATCCAGTTCTAGAAATGAATGAGTACACAAAAAACTCCATGAACTCAAATTCTCACAACATGTACACATAGCTATGTCTAATTATTGCTTTTGGAGTGGATGGGGTGCAGAAACCTGTTCTCTTCACCAGTAGTGTTAAGAAGAGGCAAAATCCCAGGATATGATCTTGTCACTCCCTAAACATGTTTTCTGCTTGTAAAAAAAGTTAATTGTATATTCTGGCATTGGCTTTTAAAGATGAAGCTCATCGTGCTTTGAGAAACCAAAAACTGCTAGAGTTCACAACTTAATTCTCCAAAACTTTTCTTCATATTCTACAACACATTGCAAAGCAGTTCACGACTCTTAGTTGTTCACAACATTAATTTACTTTATTGATGACATCATCAGTATTTTTTCACCATAGAGTTTAGTTGTCCTGAGTAAAGCTGACCATGGAAGTTTTGAACATTGATTTTTTTTTATTATTATTTATTTATTTTATTTTATTTTTTTCCTCTGTAGCATAAGCAAATGATTTATCATCTTTTTCTGGGACATCAGCCAGAGGCAAGAAATAGCTCTAATAACATGCTTTATAGTGACTTATACTGACTGTGTGTTTAAAATCCTGGTCAAGAAATGTGTTGTACTTGGACATAGAAGCATCAAACTGCAGGAAAAATAGGAAAGCTTTTTAAACAAATTACACCTGCCACACACCAAATGTAGAAGCCAGTTTTCTTTCACAAAAACTCAGAGACTTCTTTTACTTGTATTTGAATGCATATTTTGAGCTCAATTTTAATTATTTAATAATCTCTGAATGAAAATATTGTGAAAATGTATCTCAAAATCAGGAAAAGATAGATAAAACACAGGTTTCATGTAGAAACTTCCTTTCTCAATAGGGATTTAGATTTTGTCATGACTAATTTTAATAATTTTCTTTTCTTGACCTTCTATCACAATCTTGAAAAAACAAGTCTAACACAACAGGAAGAGAAAAATTACAACTTCTGCACTACTTACAGGGTAAACACGAAAGCAAGTATGAAAAATAATTTCATAGGATTCCTCTCTGTTGTCTCAGTAGATTCATGTACGTGCATGTGTGAAAGAGAAACAGATTGGATGCAATTAGATGCTACATTTCCTTAGATGACAAAGGTGGCTATTTCCTGATTTATATAGGAGCCCCAAAAGCAGTCATACTGGCACTAGCAGTACAGCTGGAGAAGGAAAAACTGTAGTACAAGGATGGGAATAAACAACAAAATATTAGAGGAAATAGGACCTCCTTATGTTGGAAGGAGAGGAAAAGGAGCAATAGGTGGAGGAATGCATTTTATAGGTAAAAATTAATTTTAATTGAAGAAGCAGCTAGAAATAAAGTACAAACAAGGTTTTAAATTGATCTCAGCGTTATAACATTTATAACACTCGAAAAGCCCAGAAATAGAGTGGGCAATATATAAATTTTCACTTTATGTATGAGCAGTCTAAGCAAAAAAAAGGTGCTTCAGGCACATATGGGTAAGTAATGACAAACATTTATAATAACTGTATTTGTTCTTGTTCTTATTTTCTTTCCTGCATATTTATTTGAGGAAATTTTTTGCTCTTAAATGTTCATTTGAAAAAACTGGCACAAAACGATAACATATTGATAAACATGTTATGCACTTTGGTAACATGCATAAATGTAATTTAGTTTGGGATTAAAAGGAAATACTTTTGGATATGACAAGAACTGTTTATGTAAGTAAAATTATTCAGTAATTCATACAGTCATTAATACACACTACCTCTAGGACAGATTTTTAGCTGAGGTATATGGGTGTAGCTTTATAGCTACATGATGTTTTGCACCTCCGTATTTTGATGTTTCTGCCTCAGATAGGTTAAAAATAACAATGCTGTGATTTTGGGAATTCAAATGCACAAGAGAATTATTTTTTTTTTCTCCCAATATGTAATACTGACACATAAACAAACTAAAGAAAAAAAAAAACACACCAGGATGTGTTATTTATTACAGTACATTCAAGACTGCTAATCAACCAGAAATAAAATATTTTAAATTGTCATTAGTTTATTTTATTAGTAAACATTTGCATAAATGCAGCTAAAACACATTATAGACTACTAGGCTCCAGTCCTATGGTAAAGCTCATAAATGCCAGTTTATGCTAAATAAAACTTTTCATACCCTTTTTTAAACTGTTTCTATATGGCAAGAATGATCCTATTAAAAAAAGAAGTAAATCATTGCTTCTGCAAGAGTGAAATCACTCATTTTTCAACAACAATTCATCAGCTCAGTATTTTGAGCTTTACTAGGATTTATCTTCTTCTCTTTCAAAATTTGCCAAATTTTCTAAAATTTACATTTAAATCCTGATTTCTTTTTAGAAATAGGAGTTCACCACAATTCATATCCTATTTTCTCAACTACCTCTCCTGTTGCTACATACTTTCAAATGCAGCAGAACCACAGAAGGTAAGGTACTATTATTCCTTCAGGCATTGGATCTTCTTAGAGAGTTCAGTGCCTCATCAGTCCACCAGACCCTCTCAAGCTGTACTTGCTCTATAAGAATGGTGCTCAATAAATATTCTTCAAAGTCACTTCTCCCTCCTATTTAGCTTGTCAGGATAAACAGGATTTAAATGACAGTTTTAACTCTATTTGCACAGCCATTTCTGCTGCAGAAATTACTTGCAAGCAAATGAGCCAGCCACTAAGAGAAATTCTCTTCCTTTCTTCTGTGTAGGACCCTAAGGAAAATCTCTGCCCCTCATCTGAAGGGGTTGTGGAAGAGCAGGTTAGTGCCGGCTGTGCACTTGATATGAGCACCATCTGGCAGTTGCAGTGTTGGGTGACTCTGGGGGAACACTGTCAAGAGCACTCTTCTGCTGCTCTAAAGAGGAGCAACATCAACATCTTGCTAGAATGTGCTGCTGGTTTGAGCATATGTGGTAGCAGCCTGAGTCTGGGCATGACTACTTCTTATGGCACCACATTTTCCTAGCTGATGAGAGATCCATTTCTGTCCTTATACTACAAGAAACACAAGTTTGGGATTTAGTCACCTCAAGCCCTGATTAAGTGCACAAGCCAGTGTCCTAATTGTTTATCTTCCAGATGTACTGGGGTCCAAGATATGTGCCACAGACTTCAAAGGTTTTCAGGTTACAGTGCATAAGATATCTGAAATGCTGGGGTCTGAACCCCGAGCCCCGAATTAAGGCTGACATAGGGGTGATTCACACAACCCTTCATAAAGAGGGGGTGAGTTTGCCTTATAGCTTCCCCCCAGGGTGCAGCCGGCCCTGCAGGGAGAGCCATAAGGGAAATGAGCCCCAGGGGTCCCGCATTGAGCTGACAAAGGTCAGGTGTCTGCTGGGGGATAAAAGCTGGGACCACTTGCAGGGAGTCAGGAGTGTCTGTCTGTGGAGAGCGCTCTACAGCGCTTCCTGGTTCAGGGAAGACCTCCTGACTCTCCCTGGAGCTGGGCCCCAGTCCACTTAAGACCTTTGTGAACGTGGGCCGATCGGGTGAGAGTCACTATGTGGGCACCTTTCTCTTATATGTTCAGCTTGCGGTCTGGCTGTTTCCCATGCCAACTGTGGGCAACCTCGGGGCTCTGTTTGTATCACCTGTTGTGGGCCGAGTTACGTCCTTTGTGAGATCATTGGGGATGGCGTGAATTATGTACCAGCTGATTGATCTGTTTGTACCCCCAGCGATCATTCATGGAAGGTCCTGTTTGCGTACAACGCAGTCTGTGTATTGGTTCATCTTCCTGCTGGTGGTGGTATCATTTTTGTTGGGCCTGGTCATTGGCAGAACAATATCTCAGCAAGCTATTGCACTGAATCCAAAAGAACATTTCTTTCTTATATGAAGAGATAAGAACTCCTGAGGTAGATCCATTTTAGCATACAAGATACTGTAATAAACAACTACCTATACATCTCTTGGAAAAAAAGTCAAAGCAAGAAGCTACCAGATGCAGACTACACAAAAAATTATCACAGAAGCATATATTGGCATCCAAAAATAAAATCAAAACCATGGGGATAAAAACAAACAAATTAAACAAAGATGACCAGAAGAACTGGGGTGTACTTTTTCATGTCACACGAAAGTATAACATCGTAAGAATTAATTCCAAAATTTCAAAATGTTCAGGTGAACACTGGGATGGGCCTAATTTTAGTTACTAAATTAACGGAGAGGTAATAGAGAGTAAATAAACACTCCTATATAAATTTCATATTCAAAATATTTTTTAAAAGTGATAAAATCACTTTTGAGATTTTTTTTTCCACAGCTATAGACAATTATATAAATGGTTCAACAACCCAAGAAACAACTCCCTAGTACTACTGCATTTCCTGGGTGATGTTATCATAAAATCACAGAATTGGAATCACAGAATAGTTTGCATTGGAAGGAACCTTTAAACGTCATCTAGTCCAGCCTCCCTGCAGTGAGTAGGCACATCTTTACCTAGATCAGGTTGCTCAGAGCCCCATTCAACCTGACCTTGAGTATTTCTAGGAATGGAGATTCTATCACCTCTCTGGGCAACTTGTGCCAGTCTCTCACCACCCTCAGCATAAAAGATTTCATACAGGTGTCCCTCTCCATCTTTCCTGTACATGCTCCTTTAAGTATTGAAAGACCACAATAAGCTGTCCGCAGAGCCTTGTGCAGGCTGAACAACCCCAACTTTCTCAGCCTCTCCTCATAGGACAGGGGTTCCATCCCTCTGATCATTTTTGTGGGCCTTGTCTGGACCCACTTCAACACGCCCATAATTTTTCTCTCCTAAGGACTCCAGAGCTGGACACTGTAGTCCAGGCAGGGTGTCATCAGAGTGGAGTAGAGGGGCAGAATCACCTCCCTTGGCCTGTCCGCTACACTTCTCGGTGCAGCCCAGGACGTGATTGGCGTTCTGGGCTGTGAGTGCACATTGTCAGCTCATGCCCAGCTTTTCATCCACCAGAATCCCCAGGTGTTCTCAACAGGGCTGCTCTCAAGCCCTTCATCGCCCAGCCTATTTGATATCAGGAGGTTGCCCCAGCCCAGGTGCAGGACCTTGCAGGCACTTCAGCTGGATTGTCAACCATGTCACCTTGTTAGAGGAACAATCCTTAATCCCTTGGAAGTATTTCACTGGTGTTTCCCTCCTAGCTTCTATTGTTTCAGGTGCCCTTGGCTCATCTCTGTAAGACTTCAAGTGTCCTGTAGTGTGCCCAGCACACCTCAGAGCTGAGGGCCCTCATTAGCACCCCATCCCTCTAACCTAGATGTGTTGTCCCACAGCTTGACACAGGCAAACCTGATATTATCCCCTTCTCCATCAAGTCTTATATACTTCATTGTTTCTAGATCTGGATTCACAACAAATTAGTTACTATTAATTAGAAGTTATCATGTAAGAGTAAACGCTGCCACATGATTGTAAACTTTTTATATATATTTAGTGTTTACTATCAAAGTAATGGGATAACCAGCAGTTAGGACCAGGCTAATGAAATTCTTGCCCTTTTGTAAAATTCTGACCAAAATAAACCTGAGGAAACCTATAACAACATTATCACTGAATAAACTTAATTTTGCCTTCCACTAAGGAGCACAGTATTTCCAGCCTTCATGAAAAAAAATTTAGAAGTTATAAGATTTCCATGATTTCTCTGAGAAACAAATCCAGTTCCTACTACTTAGGTAGCAGTGAATCTTTGGTCCCGGAAGCAACAAAATGTAGTGATTGTCTGTTTTTTTTTTTTTATTATTATTTCTTCTTTCATATCACACTATTATAAAACCAAAATTACACTTTGATAACTATGACTGTTTTCTAAGTGTTAGAGTGAGTTTTGGAAGGTCAGAGAAGTGTAATTCTTCTCTTAAAAAAATTAAGATTTTTCAACAAAGAAGTGGTGTTGTGGTATGTTTCTTTTTATCCTGTGATAAAATTCTGTAGGATTCCATTGTAAGATAGCTCTAAAAACATGTATAGATAGTGATGTTTAAATTTGAAAGTTAGTGTTCTTGGTGAAGAAAAAAATCATAAAAGCTCCGCAGGGCTCTGAAAGCACAGACCTGCCTTACACCACTTACCGCAAGAAGACCTTGTCCTCATTTTTACAAGCAAGTACCAGACCTGACCTGTTAGTCCATTTATGTAAATAATAAGTCCAATTCCCCTTGCAAGCTCCTGCTAAAGCTGTGCCATTAGAGCCATCGTGTCATTTAGGCAGTCAGTGGAGAATCAAAGGCTGCCTGTGTTGCAGCAGCCCAATGCTATGTTTCTAAGAAAATGGGCTCTTAAAAAAGGAAATGTCACACCGCAGTGTGAGAGATAAACAGAGGTATATCTTTAGAGCAGCAGGCAGGGACTGTAGAAACACTCTCTGTAAATGACTTTGATCCCCTAGTGTGATGAATCATGGAGTCGCAAATCCTTTTTAGCTAATTGCTATCAGCTTGTGAGATTTTTCCTTCCATGTTCAATATCAATTTTCAGGGCCATAGGAGATAGCACTTCTCCCCCGAGTCTGCTGGCGACTTACCGCTAAAACTGAACTAGCACCACTTAACAGTTTAAAGGGGGAAGTCACTTAATATGACACTGCTGCTACTAACTAAAAAGGAAAAATATTAGGGGCAAATACACTAAATAGTAAACCTTTTTACTGTCAGTGACCTTCCTTTGAAAACTGTCTTTTCCATATCCGCACAGTATCAGTGCAGTTATCTCAAAGTAAAGGAGGCTTTAAATATTCAAAAGTGATAAGCTCAGACTTGGAACACAGGAGAATGAAATACGGTTCTTTTTCAGTCCTAATGACTTAGCTTAAATTAAAGTGAAATTAAAACTGAAAATAAAACAGACTTCTTAAAGACTCTTTGAACAATGCTTTTCCCATTCTTCTGAATGGCAAATTTATAATAACCCTTCTACACAGTTAATTTTAGACAAAAAAAAAAAAAAAACACAGCATAAATTTTCACTCCATTTTTCACTTTCAGGACAATCTACTGAAATTGTATTAGATTTCCAGGGAAATCTATAGATTTCTTCCCTGTTCAGTTCAATGGTATTTTTCTGTAAAAATTCATCACAGCTTATCCACAGAGCTATGCAAACCAGAATTTACTTCTTCAAAGCATAGCAGCACCAGTATCTTTACAGGTTACAGGGGGACACAAATCCATAGAATATCTGAACACTGCCAAACTATTAGAAATTCTGAATTCATATTTGTCTCTTGGGATTCAGTAGCCATGGAATGCAGCCAGCACCTCTGACAGTCAGAAACACTTAGTAACTAAACTTGGATTCCATACTGAATTTCATAGCACCCAAATTCTAGAATTTGCAGAAGAGTGAGAAAGCAAACTATTAGCCTGGTTGCTGAAGGGTAAAGGGTAAAGCTGAAAAAAATAGAGTGCCTCAGAAAAGTCTAGGAAAGTTTACTTGGAAAAAAAAAACAAAACAAAACAACAAAAAAAAACCCCTGTACTTATTTTTGGTGAATCCTTTTAAGCTGAACTGTCATCGTTGTGCTTATGTCTCACTACAGTCATTCATTGGAATCAATGCTCACAGAAATCATATTTTTTCCAGCCGATATTAGGAATATTTTTTGAATCTATATATAAAAATACATGGTATGGTAACCCAGAGATTATATTCACTTATTTAAGGATAACACAGATCTACAATGTGTATGTACTATCAAGCCTAACTTCAGAACAAAATGAGATTTCATACTTCACAGGTAGATTAAGCTTTAATCACTAAAATTACTCTGAGACAAACTGTAATCAATAAAATTTTTTGTTGAAAAATAAATAAATAAATTAAGACTCATTTGCAGTTTATTCTTTCCTGGAAATTATTCCACTAGTCTTCTTATCAAGAAAAAATTCTAATATTAGAGATGCATTTTTTTGAGGCAGGGTAAGCTTCAAAAATGGAAATGAGACAAAGATCATAGGAATTTAACATACAGACTGAAAACATAAAATATAAGTTCAGACAACCATTCACTTTTAACCAAGCACCCAGACAGACTCTGAGCTGGTATCCAAATTAATGTCTTTCCTGGGAAAGGAAATACAAGGCTCAGAGTTTCGAATACTTTCCCAGTTTTGAATGCTTGCTCAAGTTTTACGTATTACCTTCCAACTCTTTCTTATGGAAACTTCTTAACATATGGAGCTACTACACCAGTGATAGTCCATGAAATAAGAATAGAGTAGGACATTCCTCAGGTTTCACTGCATGCCTGATTTCCATGTTACAGGTCTGATTTAACTTGTGTTTTTTAATATGCTTCACTAAATACCAAAGGGAAAACACCAAAAAAATTTCTCATGTTTTTTCCCCTTTTGTATTCCTGACAACTTTTTTCCTCTGAAAGTTGACTCAAAAGGTTTAGTGCACCATTTGTGTGTTCAGATCACAGCATTATCACTGTTGAATTCAAAGTACCTGTATTCTGAAGTTATACTACGGTGATGCGTTTGATAAGATATTGGTTCACAACTTGTCATAAATAAGAGAATTAGAACTATTTCTTATTTCTAGCATAATTACAAACCTGTTACTGTAAAGGAGTGAAGAGAGAAGACTAGAGGATCAAAACTTTTCCTCTGAGAGAAATCCATAGATGTTAAGTATTACCTGAACTGACTTGATAGCAGGGTCAAAGTCTGAGAAAGTCAGGCAAGTATTTTTACTCTAGGATTCTCCAAAGTATTGAACAGTCAAGTTCTGAGAAATGAGGAAAGAAAAATAAAGCTCCAATTTTTTTTGACAGTGCAGAGAAGTTTTATGTTTAAAAATATTCCTTTTCAGTTTTGAAGGAAATTACAAAGTATTGTCAAGCAACCTTACTCTAAAATGAGTCTTCAAGATTGGGTGAACAGATTTAGACATTTCTTGATGATGATAACAATTTGTACTTTTAGGTACATTTTACAGCTGGTGTTGCAAATGACAAATAGTACAAATACTGTGCTCAAGTAAAACCTCTTCATTTGAGCAAAAATAAAGTTGTTTTAAAGTACAAAAATGAAGTCACCAGTGACAAGGGGGCAGCACAGTATTTCTTAAGCACAGGAAAATATTTTTTTTTTTTATAAACAGACACTAACTTTCAGTAAAAATTGATCTTACAGGTGTTATACATATTTTCTAATACAGTATACACAATGTTGGTAGTAAAATTTTCTCTGCAATCCTCTCGACAGTGATAACATTATGCTTTTAGAAAGTATCATGGACTATCTTTAACTTACAGTCAGCAAATATATGTGAATTCCAGCTGGTCATACAGCTCAGTGAAGATTTCCACGCAATTTAGAGTTAATTGCATGGAATTAATCTGTGCAATTTTAGCTGCATGAACTTCATCAGGTAAAATCTGAATCAAGTTTGATTTCTCTCTTACTGCAAGTGAAGACTGACTTTATGTCTTTGGGTTTTGAAATCATGATCTAAGAATTCTCAGTGTGATGCTTAGTCAACAAAGCTATTTTTCCAGCAGAATTTTACTGATGAATTTGAAATCCATGACAAAGATGAGGTATCCCACACTTTCAAAAGCCAGTGATGCTATATAATCATATATTAAACTCTTCAATTCTCTTCTAACTGATTCAGGTATTTGGCCTTATTATTGCAGTAACTGTTTTAAAAACAGAAAAAAAAAGTTGCCTATGACACAAAGTATCTATATATGAAAAATACATATATCTAAATCTGTATTTTGAAGAACTTGAAACAACATTGTATTTCTTAAAGATAGCAAAGATGTTTTTTATAAACGACAACATTAACTTCAAGTAAAAATTGATCTTACAGATGTTATATAAATTTTCTAATACATTATCCATGATTTTCCACCAGTTATCTGGTGATAAGAGAATTAGTTATCAAAAAAAAAAAAATGTTTCAAATAGCCAAAGAGGTGATGCTTGTCAATAAAACTCCCTAGATTGCTAATGATACAAAAAAAGAATTTCTGGATCTGCTCTGAGTTTGTTGAGAAAGTTTAAGTCAAATATTTTAACCACTTGTCATTGGTTTTATTCAATAGCTACTTTAGTTGTATCTTTAAGGAAATAATGTATAATAAAATAAAAATATGCAAAAAGTGCATTTGTGTTTTTAAGTAAATGAGGGCAAGAGTGCACAAACTATTATAGGACCTGCAGGGATGACACAATATGAACTAAAGTGATGCATCTCAGTAAAATTGACACTGTACTGTCAGTGAAAATAGCTATTGGAGTTTAGAAGAAAACTAAGTTTGCTTATTTCTATCTTTTT
>NW_008622348.1:57503-79032 GCF_000691845.1 Merops nubicus | reverse complement strand
TCACTAATATCAGGTCTGTGCTGTTCAACATCTGGGCAACTTGAGCATCACAAGACTGAAAAACCCAACCCAATCCTTCACTGAATCTTCACTGTATAATTCTCAGTGCTGCTGGTGGATGTCCTAGCTATGCAGAGGGTAAAGAATAAGGTCACAGGATAATGAATTTAACTCTAGGTTTTTAAATTAGGGGGGGTTTGAGTTGTTGAGGTTTTATCTTTTTTTTTTTTTTTTTTTTTTTTTTTTTTTTTTTTTTTTTTAAATGGCATATTTTTCTTCCTCAGGGAGATCTGCAGGCTGTGGCTTTTTGCCTTTGAACATCCTCAAGTCAAGCATCAAGAAAAGGTGATGAGGGTTAGGGAGGCTCCCTTGACATTTGGTGCACTGGCATCAGCCTTTGCAATTATGGGCCACCTTTCTAGCAGACGGTAATTGAAAAGTGTGAACCACATGGGCTCTAGTCAATAATAGCGTCAGCATACAAATGACACTCAGAGCTTTCTGTGTTCGCCATCCACTGTTTTTGCTTTTCACCTTTTATCCTTCCCAGCATCATGACTTAATCCACTCTAATGAGGTGAACTGTATTGCCAAAAATCAGCAGCAACACAGCTCTCTTCTGGCACCACTTGGGGTTTGTAAGGAGTCAAAAAAATAGTGAGTCTGTCAGCTTTCCAAGAGGGAGGACAGTGCACCCTTTGAAATGTTCTCAGCTTTTCTGAACTCTCTTTTGAGTACAGGCTCCTTCCACACTTGCTGAGGAATGCATCTTACCTTCATAAAACTTGTTCATCACCAACCCAAGGTGACCAGAGCACTTGAGCTAGTTTAGTACATGCCTTGCCTAGCTTGAAGGTCATTACTGGTGGCCACATGTCACTGTTTACAAACAGCAGGTGACTGCCAACAGTGGTGAGTGTGTGAATTTCCTTTGCTCTCTTTTCCTTACCCATCTGTCCACGTTTCAGGAATCATAAGTATCTGCTTGTTGAAAAAGCTTCAGAAGAGAATGCCAAGATATTGTAGGTGATAAGATACAGACAGAAGATAACCAATTACTTGTGATTGACTAAAAGGAAAACAGTTAATTATACAGACACTTTTTTCTTCTCGTTTCTCTTCTCACACACATTTTAACTTAAGGTCACAGAAGGGTACACAGTCTATGTATCACTTACAAAGAGCACTTACAAAGACCTGGAATTAATGAGTTCTGCCTAGCCATGGGTTTTTCATCAGATTTCAAAATGGACCCAGATGAGAGTCCTATACATATGTCAGTCATAAATAAATGTCATAGAAAATGACCTTAACAAAATCCATATTAAACAAAAAAACAAAAAAAAAAAAAAAAAAGTGTATTTAATTGAGTACATGTTGATCCTTAGAAGTGGCACGGTACACTTATCGATAATTTAAACTGCAATAGCAATCTCTATTTTTAAAGATGAGGCCAGAATGTGGGGGTAGGGAAGAGAAGAAAGAAATACAATAGAAAGTGTTTCCATGGGATTAGACCACATGGCTTTAATACACATATACACAACTGAGGAAAGCAGAGAATTTTGCCTCTTACACTTCTTGGACCCCTCTCTCCTTTCTTCATCTCTAATCTGGTTTTTGCCAATTCCTTTTGATCTATCAGGGGCAGACAAGTCAGGTCCATAAGTACAGATGGAGTAAATATGGAGATTAGCCTCTCCTCGTACTGCATTAGCTCCTAATACCTGATTAAGCCCAGAATCATGCAATTGTCTCCGTGTTGGCTATCAGAGTGGCAGAGCACAGAAGGGGGCAGGATGAAGGCTGATTTTGTAATGGATACTTATTTTATCCTAGTGCTCTAAGAAGATTAGGCCTGGGGGTGTCACATTAGCCATGATCTCTGGGCCTCTGGTAGGCTCTTGCCGTTTTCAAACACCTCTGCTTCAGCCGTAGAACAAACAGGCAGCTTGGACGCCGTGGCCCCATGTTGTGGCATGAATAATTGCACACTGCAAACTGTTTGAAGATCACAAAGTGCTGTGTAAATTACCCAGTTTTGGCTTAGTAGAAGTGATTTGTGGTGACTTACTGAATCTTTTCACAGTTCAGCATTAAACTTTCCACATTTCTCCCTATCTGAGAGGGAATGAAAGTTGAGTCATATCTTCCTTTATTCTTATCTGATCAATCTTTGTAAAGCCGGTTTGTATAAACTGGTGTACTGTATGCAAATCCTGCATGCAGCACTTTGTCTTTGGTACAGGTTCAATTATATTTAACTGAAACACCAAAAGGTGCCTGTTCAGCACAAACCCTAAATCAGCACATGTGATGAATGTAAGGACATGTTCAAAACCATCTGTATAATACATGCCAAAATAGTACATGTGAAAACTTGCACTTTTTTTTCTGTAAATTAGTTTCCAGCAAACATTCCTTTTTGCTTAGACGTAAGTTCTAACTTGATCAATGAACAAGTAAAAAAAAAGACAATTATTTTTCACTTACTTAGAAGAACTGTGAATTCTAATCCAAAATGAATCCATGAACATGAAACCTAAATAAAAAAAAATTTTAAAAAATTAAAAAACTAATCAGCAGTATTCATTGACAGAAACTTTTGTAATATTGATAACTATGACAAAAATTTCTTACAATGTTATGGAGTTTTTTTTTTAAAGTATGTTTTATTAAAAAAATAGTTGTCGCTCAAGTCTATAAATTACATTCTATCGAAATTAGTTAAAAAGTAAAATATTTTTCTCATACAAATGATTTTTAAAGCACTGTATAAACACATGAAATTATCAGGAACCAATAAGAAGCATCATATTTAATAAACCAAACCTTGCAAAATAAAAGTCTATAGCAATATTTCATCAGGAGTAGATAATTTCTGAAGCTAAAATATTAGAGGGGTGTTGCCTCTGTTTGTGACTGATAAGGAAGAATCACTGTTCCTTTACTTTTTCCCTGGGAGCAAGGGGAGGGGTGAAATACAATCTGGCCTTCAGCTTTTTGTTTTGTAAAAGTTGTATCATTGTGGGCATGTATACCTATATGCCCTGCTTGAACTAATTATACTTCATTGAAGTAAAGAAAATTGTGAGACAGAAAGCAGGGAGTGATTTATAAGTCTAAGAATAATTTTGTAAAAAATAATATAAAGATTTTCATTTTTGTTTTCATGTTGTGGCTTATAATAACAAAATAATAATTTTTACCGCAACAAAGTTTAATAATTAGAGCTATAGCCAAACACAGGGAAATTCTGTGTTCTTCACAAGTGAAAGGAAAGAAAAAAAAAAATTAAAATCCAATTAAATGCACATTTATTTAACACGCACTTATATCTATTTCTTCAAGTACAGATCAATTAATATTTACTTTTTTTTTTTTTTGCTAAGGAGTAAGAACTAAAACAGACCCTTGGGATATAAGTGCACTCACACATGCATATACACATCCACATGCAAAACAATTACATTATTCATATATGTTAAAAAAAAGCAAGAAAAAAAATCTCTAAAAGTAACTTTTACCCACTGCTGGAAATAAATATTCACATTGTTGTTCAAATCCTATAAGATTTAAAGCGACTGATTACTAAAGTATTTAACAGGAAGGCTCAAGTACAACCCTTGGGAGAGAGAAGAATGTGCTGTGTGAGATGCTGTTTTTCTACACACAGTATATATTACATCAGGTAGATATACTTTTTTTAAAAAAGCTGCAGCAAAAGAATTTGTGAAGTCTTAGTGTACCTTCCCACTTGTTCTGTTTATGATGGAAATGACATTTCTGCCCACATCCACTTGAAAAATACATACTTTTGATCTGAAAATTGTGGAGGAACTACATTTGGTTGATGAAACATGGGACTTCAAACTGTGTTGCAGTAAAAGAAGAAAACAAAAACCTCTGACATACTGGTCTAACTCTTTTGTGAGCCACCCTATGCTCTCTATACCAAATATGACAAACACAACATGAGTTCATCACAAATTTGTAAGGGATATCTAGTGGAAACTTTATGGCATTTTCTAACTTCTACTGAACAATTTAAAAAAAGCTAAATATACATTAAAACTGTATTAATTTATGAATTAAAAAATTGTAGGGTGATAAATTATTGTACAGTCAATGATACTCAAAAAACTGATTGCCCAAGTAACTGGAAGACTTTGTTATCTGGTGAAGCATCCTTAAAATCCAAACACAGTTTTCTTTTTATCTGACAGAGGATGGACAGTCATGAAATTTAAAACTAAATGAGAAGCTTAAGAGATTTTCAATCTTTTGACCTAACTAGGTGAAGTCATTTCTCATATTTCTTGCTTTGTAATTGACTGAAAAAAAAAAAACACCTGCTGGGATTTGGCCAAGTACAATCACCCTATGCATTTGATAGTCAGTCGTATTTAACCGAGTAAAGTTACTTTGAGTGGGAACCTAAAGGAAACTAAAAGTGCTCAGAAACTACCCCAGTGTGTTCCTGAAATAAGCTACTTTCTGTGTGAGATGTAACACAACAGACTACCACCAAAGTTAGGAAGAGCCCTGATTTCCGATCCCCATTGGTAGCTGACTCTGTCAGACCTTTGTGCCCGCCAAGCCCATTCTGTCCTGTCAAAATGAAGTTCCATTCCATGCAAGTCATTAAAACAGTCAGAGTAGTTAACTTATATTTTAATAACATTTATGCCAAATGGAAGAGAGATTATGATAGGCATCAATATTTCCTAATACAGGCATTATTCACATATTTCCTGGGTAAGCATTTTAACTCAACAGCTTCCAAGGTAAATATTAATAGCAACAATACCTTTATGGTACAACAAGATATAGTGTAACATCATTTGATTATCTGAGATTTTTCATGTTGAAAATACAATATAAGTCACTCAGAACAGTAATTTAATCTGTTTAGAAGATACATTAATAAGTAATACCTTTTAGAAAAGAAACATGCTACAACAGTGATTTTTAGTCCAACGATTTTTATATTAAACGAGATAACTGTGATTTGTTCTCTGTCTCTTTCTCAATGTAGATTCATTCAAAGAGCCTTTAGTTATGCAGCCTAGCAAACTCATTGTTTCAATATTTTAGAAATAAAGGTGAAGAAAAAAAAATCTGTAGTTGTTATCATTGATACGCTCAGTTGCTGAGTAAAACTGGTATGATGTTTCTCTTAACTCTTCTCCAAGACCCCTTAGCACTCATGTTCCAGAAAACTTACACATCAGGTCCTGTGTATTAGCACCTCATTAGCCTCAGCCCGTCTTGTGTAATTCCATATTAATCTACAGATTCATATAATGTCTTTTCCTTTCAGAACATCTAGTTGCATGTTCCTTGGTGATCCTTCCTGCTAACATCTGAATACGGACAAGTCTTCTGGAGGACCACCTGTCCTTGCCTAGTACAATTCACAGATCTGCTAGCAGGTGGCGTTGTGAGCAGGGAAAGCTCTAGGGACCAAACCACAGCAAGTGTAACTACTAGTTCTGCTACTCATTTGACTGGCAGCAGGACTGGGCTTACTGCCTTTACAGTTTTTCTCCTCTGACATTTGAGTCTGGAAGACAGATTTCAAAGCTCATGCTCTACCTTTCTAAATTATAGTGTGAATTCCTGACTGATTATCCCATGGAGGCTGCCTGATAGTTCACTTACCTTTATTTTCTAATCCTTTTGTTTAGAAAATCTACTGATCATCTTTAAAATTGTTTCCAAATGCTGGTGTGTCACTATCTAGGTCATAAATGAGCAGCTAATGTTTGAAGGGTTTCCATACTCCATAATTTATTGTGGAGTGCAAACTATGTCATACCACCGGCCTTTTTCAGCGGGTCCTATTTGCTGTGAAAAAAGTGGAGTACAGCACTCCAGTCTCCAGTTTAATACTCCAGTAGCCCCAGTCACTTATTAAGTGCTTTATGTAAATGAGGGTTACAGTTCAATTTCATAAAACTAATGGTTGCATTTTAGATACTCCTTCATAACTACAGCCATATATTGTGGTTTTAAGGTTTTGCAATAATGTAGTTTATATCTCTGTCACTTAGCTGATTGTTTTTTCCTAGTAATCTGCCTGCATGACTGTGAAATCTAAATTAAATACATAGGGCAATACAGCTAAGATGCTTAGCTTTCTGGAAAAATAAGGTTCATTTGTCAGGTTTGCAGAATTTTGATGAAATAAAGTATCTTATTGAACATAGTCTCATTTTGCATATGTCTTAATTTGTATAAGACAAAGAACAGATATCTTCATAACATAGATATCTTCATAAAACACAACAACTAATAACTATGTTCTGCAGCGTGGGACTATAGGTTCATTGACACTTGCATACCTTCTTCCCTTCCAGTTCTTTACTTTGAAAAGACCAGAGAATAAGTAGAAAGTTTATTAAGCTTCAACACCACAAAATTCAATAATTCTTTCCATTCATTGACTTTCTGGGAGAACCCTATTTTTGGTGGCAAACGTATTGCTGTTGCTCATCACATTATTTTGAGGCATAAAGAACAATACAATTAGTATCAAATTAGCCTCAAATATATAATTCTGGAAAAATTAAAATAAGCAGTCTGATTAAAAAAATGTTAATTTGATCTGTCCATTTAACTAGGTGATAAACTATTAAGAGATAGCTACAAGATACCCTTTAATGAGCATGTAGTGCAAATATCAAGTAAACAAAAGACAGTTTAGACATGCCATGCCATATTTCAAATGGTAAAAGAAGATATTTTAGTACCATGTATGTATGAATAAATGTTAAAGTTTCAAAATATTAGTATCATTTCAAGTTTAAGTACTCGAAAGGTAAGAAAAGCCAGAAATAGAACTGCTACCAGAGATGTTATTTCATAAACACACACCTTTTACCTAATTTAGTATTACAATCACCTTAAAATTATTGGATGATCATATTTTTTTCTAATGTGCCTTGTTTTGCACAGCATACAATGGAGAAGGCCTGAGAAAATCAGACCTCTAAAATGGCAGTGGCTGTTTCTGTGGGAATTATGCCTTGTTTGCCTTTAGATGTTGGATTGTGTGTAGGAAATTTTGACAGTTACTCTTTTTTGACATAAATAATTTTATTAATTCAATATGTAACTATGCTAATTTATATGAAAAAAAATAAAAAAAACCATGCCACAACAAACCAACCCAAAAAAACAAACACCAGACAATTCCATTCCTGCACACACTCACTTCTCTTTTTCTGTGTCAAGTATATAGATGCGTATGCTGATACCTACCTCCTACACCTCTACTGAAATCAGATAAAATTTGCACAGATTCCTTTTCCTTATGCCAACGTGTTGCATTCCAGAAAAAAAAAAAAAAAAGAAAGATGAGTTCTGTCAGTTTTCCCTGGCCATCTCATGGGCATGCAGGGTTCTACTTGCTTCTTCAACACGGATCTTTCGAAGGAGAGAATTTTGTCCAGAGCGAGTGGCCTAGAATAAGAGATACTTTCCATTTGACTTTCTAGCAAGGGTCTGCACAACACTTAAGTCAATATTGTTAAGCAACTGCAGGAATTATTTAGATAAGACTTTCTTTCAGCTGAAAGGAAGACTGCAGATAGCTAATGAATTGTACATATAACATAACTTACTCTCAAATGAGACAATAGGATCAAAATTCTTTTAGGAATCATGATAACACTAGCTGCTCAAGACCATATTAGTAACCATAAATGTTACATTACACATAATAAGTACCAAGATTTATGTCAAAGTCAAGAGAGTTTCCCAGATATCATCCTTATGATTATTCATATCAAAAGTTGCTATTTTTCATTAACTGTAGGTGATTGATGATTTTGTTTATTGTTTTCACCATAAGCAAGCACTCTTCCACTCCTGCAGATGACTCAACTGAGAAATAACCTGATATACTGGCAGTTACCTTGTTTTGCATCTTCTCAGCAATGTTGTTCATTCCACAGTGGATTGGATCCAGGACTCACCCCTCCCCTTTGCTTTAAGCAGTACATTTCGAACATGCTTTTATTAACACCTGATCCTTTATGTCTTGAAGTGATGTTCAGCCACAACAGTTTAACTTATTAAACAGAAATGATTAATACATTTTTTGGAAGAATGCATATATTCTGGAAGACTTCTTGTGTCATTCCTTCCCATGCACACCTGCATGGGCAACGTAAGCTAAATTTGTCTTGCAACCAGAGAACTCCTTGCAGCTTTGCAAAATTGATCATTAATGAGACTAGATCAAAGTCAAAGCAAGGATCATGAACCACCAGCTTTCCCTGTAGCCTATTTGCATTCTTCCTTCCCTCTTCATTTATCTCCCTCCTTTTGCGTCCCAGCCTCCAGGCATTATGTGAATATTAGGGCAGAGCATGCGCTGCCTTCTTTATGTGCACACAGCAAAAGATACATAAATACATTCACTGTGTTATAATTTCCCCCTTCCGTCCACACTTTCAGTGCTTTGTATAAAATATTCCATGACAATTCTAGTTTCTTACTTTTCTCAACAAACAATAATAAAATTTTAGATGAATGGAAACACAGAGATTATTTGGATATTAAAACCCCACTAATAAGCTTAACAGCCCAAAACTACTAATAACTAAAACACCCAAGATTTTGCTGAGGGTATAAATAAATTTCCAAGTCCCAAGAGAAACAAGCTGTGAGGAATTCTGGTTTACTTTTAATTAAAATAGCAGGATGCTATCAGTGAAGAATTGCAACCTTTTACCATCATCCTCTTTTTCAGCCCTTTATGTGAGTAAAGACACTAAAAGCTGAATAAGAAGCTCAAAACTTGTCCCCTGAAACCGCATCAGGCCATGGACTTGTTCCAAGGTTACAAAGTCAACAAAGTTAATAATGCTTCACAAGCAGCAACAACTCTAGTTCTGTTAGCAAAATACCCACAAGTACACAAGGAAAGAGAACACATTCAGAAGCTAGTCACAGTTTAGAAGTAAAAAGAGGTGTTGTTAGGAATGGTACAGTAAGCTCAGCTGTGTTGCTTTTTTCACATGTGTATAATTGTTCATATCTGGTTTTGTTCCCAAACACTCCAGATGTCCTTTTTTCTAAAAAAGATACTACACTCCTTCTGCTAAGAACCTTACACTTACAAGCAGCTCTATACTCGTAAAGCAGAATATACATGTGATGAACTGATAATAAAAAAAAAATGCTTCAGTTTCAAGGTACTGAAGACTATTACAAACAATTTTAATTTAAAAAAAAATAAATATTGAAATAAAATGCTTCTGAACAACAACCAAAAAACCTCCACTTCTGTCTTCACTAATTAGCTGGTTAATACTGTCATCTGAGAGGCCAAGGAAATAAAGAGCAGAACTACCCTCTCAATCCAGGTGCTACCTCCAGGGCACGACAGAAACATGTTGGCAGAAGAGAGAGGAAACTTCTTGCCCTAGTGCTCTTGGGCTATGCCTAGGGATGTCTTTTTTTCATGTGCAATAAATTTGCTAAAAATGGCATAAGAAGAAAAAATGATGAAACATCTTGACAGTCTCTTTTAAAGTTTGTCAAAGATTTAATAAATTATTGGAAGTGGAGCAAGCCTGTCAAAGTGTAGATGGCTGTATGCCTGAAAACCCTTATATGCTGTCCATTACCACAGCTAATCCAGCCCCAGGCTGGATTAATTTGTATGATATTAAAATTCCCTTCCAGCTACCCAAAGGTGTCAAAGTAGGCTAGCACCGACAGAATGCTTGGGAATACAGCCATCGCCATTGCACTGAGGGAATACATCCAGGTGTCCACTCTCTTTACCCTATACAGGTTCCTCTACAACATCAAGGCTACATCCTGATCTCCTTCACAGACATAGAGTAAGTCAAGTTAGAAAGAGCTAGACTGATGGGGAAGGAAACTTTCCCAGACTTTCAGCCAAGCAAAGATCACCCTTAACTGTCAACAGATGAGACAGAAGAGACTTCCACTTATTTCAACAATAAACAGGGACATCTTATTTAAGCTCCAAATGGGGTAAATTTATTAGCCACCATTACATTTAATCCTATTGCTCCTTCTTCTCTTCAGATCCCTGAGAGCTTTTAGAGGCACTTCATTACTGACAACATAATGTACCAGAGTTACCTTTTGTATTAAAATATTTGCATAAGAACCATAAAAGTGCCATAAGTGAGAAAATTCAGGAGGTTTATGTTTTTAAATTATCTTTATAAGTCTAAGGAGGTGGACCATAGACTTAAAGCATAGAAGAGAATATCAGCAGTGACTCTTCAACATATTTCACATCAGGTATGGATGCACATTGGAAAGTGACTATAAAGTTATGTACATTCTAGTATCACGTTCATTTTAAAAAATAGCCTTATAAAAACAAGACTTCCTAGTAAGGAGTATATAGAAAATAAAGCATAACTTTTTTTCATAACTGTTATGGTACTGTTAGTAGAAAACATTTTCAAAACACCAGCCACAAAATAAGTTAAAAAGCCTAATTTTTTTGTAAGTATTACTTATTCCTCATATTTCAGGGGTGCAATCACCTAACATTACAAATACATATATATTTTTTAAATAGGATCATCTAGTATTCTGATACAATCTTTTTCATTACAACACTTGGGAATGTAAGTGAAGAATATCAAGTACTTTAAGGTTTGTTACTAATAATAACAGAATTTTCACCATAGTGTTTATGTTTCAGTAAATAAAATAGAGTTGCTAAACTACTTTTCTTATTCCTGATTACTGGAAGGCCTGTTGCCATTGTAGTAGTCAATGGAAATCAGATGCAGAACTCTGTATATTCCTTTGATTAGCTTCTACACTAGTGACTTAAAAGTCACTGAAGGGGAACATGCTGCAATCTTACACTAGTAGAACTGATGGCAATTTAGGTCTTCCCCAGCTCTATGTATTCTGAAGGTCCAAGATGTTCATTTAAGCATAACTCATTAATTGGAAGTTGTATTTCAGACACAAGATTATACTTTTCTTTTCCTGGATCTATGTTACATTCCAACCAGGAAAACAGGAAAGGTGATATATTGGTGAAGGTCCATCTTTACAGGTAAGTGTATGCAGTGGCTTGATCTTCACCAGTAGCTAAGCCCCCACCCAGTCATTCATTCACCCCGGCAAGATGGCAGAAAGGATCAGAAAGGCAAAAGCAAGAGAAACTTGTGGTTCAAGATACAGTTTAACACATGAAGAAAAAACAAAACCATAACAAAAAGTCCAAGTGATGCCAAGAAAATCACCCAGTGTAATTCACTGGGATGGCAGAATGAGAAATGCAGAGGACCTTGGCACTGCAAGCACCATTCAGCAACAGCTAACACATCAGTGCATTACCACCATTTCAGTCACAAATTTAAAACACAGCATCATGCAGGCTGCTCCTGCACCAGTATGCAGACTACAAAAACCTGTTTCCTGTTACAGCCTTCTAACATAGTCACACTGCCTGGTCCAGAGGGAGGACTCCCAGTCCTCCTCCTTACTTACTTTTTTTGGGAGTAAGCAGCCAGCAATTCATAATCTTTTAAAAACAGAGTGTGGTTGTGGTATCCGTCTTTAGATCCATGTTCTTTGTATCACAGTACCAGAGAAGGATTATACCCTCCTTGGTCTGGGAATGGAGAAAGAGAAGAACTGAACAGTGTTAAACCAATGTTGCCAAGTCAGTGGGGATGAGAAATTCAAACAACGCAGAGAAAAGGCACCTGAATCATATCAGCAATTAAGGCTGATTTCACTAGTTCTCATTAAGTCAGGCACTTCAACTCTGTCTTAACTGCACTTTAGAAATTCTGGTCTAGAGGCTTTTGGTGGTTCTGCCCTGTGGCTGTATGAGATTTGGCCATTCCTTCTGTGAAATAATACATATTTATATTTTATATATATAGATATATAATGCTTCCTTACCTAACACAGTGTTACAGGGAGAAACAATTTGTTTTGCAGCACTGAAAGGCTGCCAAGGTCAGTACAAGAGAAAAACAAGTGAAGTGATACACACCCAAGAAGATGTATGAGGTATTGTAAATAGGAAAGTTAAAAAAGGAAGCTGAGGAAAACAGAAACAGTCAAAAAGTTTTCAGAAACTTCAGGTAAACGAAGGAACGGACTGTGACTAACAACCATATGTCTATCTTGGTATATACTTTGCCCTTTATTTTCATCCACTACCTGCCCTTTATTATTCCAGAAAACTGCAGATATTGTGTAATACTATAAGTATCACACAAACTGATTCTGAGTAATCAACCTTGCCAAGATTTTTTCACTGTTTGTGTGTGCTACAGCTCATTTACAGAACAAACACCACTGAAGATGGGAGGGCCTGAATATTACTGGAGGGGATAACGTGTGGCCCAAAACAAACAATGAAAACCAAAATTGATACGGAGTGTATTATGGTAGCTTTATAAAACTGGAAATGGTCATAATCAGAATGAAAACAAAACTGGTTCTAAAATCAATTACTTTTGGGGACTAACCTAACTCTGTGCTACATAGCCATTATCCTGTTTGAAGACAAGAATGTTATGCAGAAGTATCTTGGAGAGCTATTCTTCTTGATCCAATGTTTAGTGCATTGGAGTTTACCCTCTTAAGTCTACCAAAAATTAAATGGCACAATCACTGGAACTAAAGAGCAAATAAATACTTGTAATAAATAAAGGAGGAAGAGGAGCTGTTTATGCTAAAGAATAATACTGATGATGGTAGACATAACGGATGCTATGGACCATGAAAGGAGTACTTTTCTTCTGGAAATTGGTGTACAGAAGTAGCCATTAGCAAAATCACATTTCCAGTATATCAATGAGAGTTAAAATGCACTATTTTTAAGATTACATCAATAATTAGATGAGAACATTTATATAACAATTCCTAAAATAGTGACAAAATTTGATGACTAGTCTGCTCTTACATTATGAATATTTTTATGTTCATAAACTGGCTAATGCCTTAGTTAAAAAAGTACCAGATCTTCTAGCATCAAATTATGTTATTTTCTTTTCTTACTCTACTTCTTTCTACAGAATTTAGATGTTCCTGTAAATATCTTTTCTTGTACTTCTGATGACTAAAATGGTTTTCAAGACTATTTTACCCGAGTTATAAACCAAGAAAATCCTCAACCCTTAGTGCATCATTAAAAAAACCACACATTTTGAGCTACTTTTTTTGAGGAATTAAGAAACTAATAAACAAACTTTGACACACTCAGATGTATGCGGCAGATCTGAGGACGGGTTCTGAATTAGTTTTGCCTTCAGCATAGATTGCTGAAGAATCTGGTTACGACTGATGGACAAGAGCAAACAGCTTCAAGTTGTGCCAGTGGAAGTTTTGGTTGGATATTAGAAAAAATTCCTTCACTGAAAGGGTTATCAAGCACTGGCAGCACAGTCTGCCCAGGGTTGTTGAATCCCCATCCCTGGATGTGTTTAAAAGTCATATAGATGTGGTGCTTAGGGACACAATTTAGCAGTGGACTTGGCAGTGTTTGGTAAATGGTTGGACTCGAGGGTCTTAAAGGTCTTTTCCAACCTAAAGAATTCTATGATTCTGTGATACAATGATCACAGCAAGGCAGGCCTAGTTACAGTCTTTCATGTCCTACCAGTTCTCTAGCTAGTTCCCTTGCCTCCTTCAATTTATTAATCTTTTTGCTGCTCTTCCGTCTCTAGTTGGAGAAGGACTGTATATCCAGGGTATCAGTCAGGCTTACAGACATTTTGTTGCTTCCCTTTTGGCTGTTGGTCCATATGATTTTGACATGCTGTTGAAACTCAGCTGACACTAAAGACAGTCTCCTCTTGAACTCACAGCTCCATTGTGATCTCACCTTGTCACCCTGCTGCAACATACCTGTCAGGACCACCACAACAGGCTTGGGTCATACTTGCACCATGGAAACCATGCAAGTTTGAGACAATCATAATGTTCACGTGGGCAGTAATATCTACCTAAGAAAACCACAGTATTATGCTGTTGACTCCAGTGATGGCATGCTCATAGCTTTCACCTAACTCTTGAAACCTGGATGCATTCTACGTTTGCTACAAAGTTGTCTGATCTGAAACAATGAGGTCAAATAGAAAGATGCCTGTGCTTAAAAAAACACAGGGAAAATGCAGTAGCTGAGTAGTATTGCTGATGACACTTATGGAATGTGTATGAGCATATATGCACATAAAAATGAGATGGCTACTGAAGTTAGTTTTTTCTGTATGTGGATATCCTTAATTAATAATGTCAATCTTATTATTAGAGAGGGAAAAAAAAAAAAAAAGGCAAACAGTACAGTAGTCTGTTTGCTTTTGGCTATGTAAGCCGATGACCGACTTAATAAAATAGACTACATTACAGTGGTCTGCATAATCTTTGCTCACACCCATAATGCTAGTAGAGAAAAGAGGAGGGAAAGAAGGGGAAAGGGGAAGCTATATAAAAGAGGATAATCTCAACAATCAAAGCACAAGGGAATTGCTTTTACTGCAACAGCCAAAGAAAAGTGGAGAAACCGAATCCAAAATCAATGTACTGTAGCCAGAGGTGTCAGAAGTAATATCATTTGACTCAAGCTTGACAATTTAGTGCAGTGGTAACTCTCTTCTAACTTACTGCCTTTGTACATTTCTCAGTGCGATCCTATTCTTCTGTTCTATTACAGAAGCTGCATGTGCATCAGTATGTCTCTTTCTCTTTAGTTTCTTTTATGGTTATGACTGGTGTGTAATGTATTTTTCTCAATGTTCCTCCTGTAATGATCCCTGTCTTCCACCAAGTCCACAGTGTAAACAAGATGTGACATTACTGCAATGCAGCCATGTTTAAATTGAAATATCATAGGAAGGATAACACACTTCAGTCTTCTGCTTTCACAGTACTGAAGAGTTATGTATGCAATAGTCATTGTTTACTTCTTTCATACGAAAACGATGAATGAGGGAATGGTATTTAATAAAGGCCTTTACAGCTGATAATCAGGTGACGAATCATAGCCATAGCCTTTGCAAAATACTTTGAAATAAAGCTGCATTTGTCATAAAGAAGATAAGGACATTTCTATCTTGTTTAATAGGTAAATATGATATCAACAAGCTTTTTCTGGTTCTGTTTTAACTTTCCATAGAGAATAAAGGTTTATGTGAATTATTTTTTTAAGAGTATAGAAATGACAAACAAAAACCAGCTACAAGGTTGATCTTTCTGGATACCACAAAAGGGAGAGAAAAACTGGCTGCAATAGTGCAAGTAAAAATCTCATCAGTTTGTTCAGAGAAATTTCACGTCAGAACCACTATACCTTCCAGACTGATGCAGATGGAACACAGTGAGGCTAGAAAACCAAGCATTAACATAAAAGAAAAGTACAGGATGCTGCAGTAAAGTTTACCTCACATCTCCTTTAAGGTAGAGAATAAGGCCTGATGAATGTAAATTAATCGCTATCATGGCCCACATCAGCTACTCTTAAAGCAACTATTTTCTGGTTCAATTGAATATTAACAGACTATATACTTCCCTGTTCCCATATCAGGGGTTAATTTTGGTACATTCCTTATATACATGAGTTAAGACAGAGAATGAAAAAGCCTTTCATTTACCTTCATCCACAAAGGAACAAGTGCACTTATTACTCTTCACACTGTTTAAAAAAAAAACCCTAAACAATAAAACAACAACAAAGAAAGAAAAAATAGGGGGAAACCAACCAACCAAACAAACAAACAAAAAAATAAAACCACACCACCACAAACTAAAGAGCAATCTACAAAACAAAACCCAGAAAGTCAAATAACCTTTTAATACAGTGATCATAAATATACTCAAATGGAAGCTAGTATTTTGGATAACTAGAGGGTAAAAAACAGTTAGCTGAGGCCATCTATCACTTTCTCACGATTCTTCTACCTCCCTATTCTACTATTCTACTCTACTTTGTGCTTCTGCTATTTTGGATCACCAGAATAAAGGTATTGCTGCTTTTCTTCATAACCCTTTGAACCCCACCATCTTCTGCCTCCCTTCCCCCCCACCTGAAGTGCTGGTTTTTAAACCTCCAGCCCTGAATGAGGGTTGAGATATGGATGATGTCCACAGGCAGGCAAGAAAAACCCTCCTAATTGGCTTTCACCCAGGGTCTAGCCAGCTTTAAGTGAGAACTGATGGTATGAACTCCAACATTAAGTTAGAGGTGGGGCAAGAAGCCACCTCTATAAGAGCTGATTCTTCTTGCAATGCAGTTAGAAGTTTTGTCTTTACAGTACAGGTGCTGTGTGAGGGTTCTAGCTATTGGAAAGGCTCCCTGACTTTTTCATGGCAAATGGAATTCCCAGGATGACAAGGCCAGAACATGAAGCTGTCTCTGAGTCCCTGTCATATAACTAGGCTCATGGCCTGGCTGCTGCTACTACCCACAGCTTGGCTCCTTGCCTGGCTTGCTCCCTTCTTCATGTCCCCTGTGGTGGGTGAGTGCATTGACTTGTTCCTCCCTCTGGTTGTTTGGCACTTTGGATCTCTGCTGTGTGATGTGGGAGTGGAGGGAGGAGTCTGGCCGCTGCTCTGCCTGCTAATGATAATATTCTATACTGGGCAAGCGGTCAGCAGAAGAAATGGTGAGTTCTCCACTCCCCTGGGCAGCCTGTTCTGGTGTTTGACCAAATATCCAGACTAAACCTTCCCTGGTGAATGATGACTTTTCATATCATGTGTCTGAATCTCCATGAAAAATCTTACAAATGTTAATTATATTCATTAGAAAAGAATATCTGAAGTAAAAACCTTGGAAGAAAACTTTTTCCCAGCTCTCCTGAGTATTAAGATAGCTTTGAACGCAAAAAGGTTGATCAAGGCCTTCTGCCATTCACTGCTTACAGCTCCAAGGAGAAGGAATTAAAGTTTTCTGTATCATATTAACTATGGCTTCACTCCTGATATCTGAATATTGTTATGCTTTTAATCATGGTCTACATTTGCACAGATAATTTACATCCTCCTTTCCTTAGGAGGAACTCCTGATCCTATTACATTTTCCCTTGCCACCAGTTCTTCTGTAAACTAGTTGTACTTTTTAGACTCTGGCTGATGGTCTTAGGTGGTAGGTGAGGTAAGAGAATGTATGAGAGAGATAATCAGTGTTAGTTATCATCTTCATTAACTTTTCTTGCAATTGTGTTATCTTTTTTTTAAATCTTGACTGTACAAGTGTTATGATTTCCTGAAATCTGATTGTCAGTAGATGTTCTTAATTACTACTTCATGTATTGGTGTTCTTTCTTTTTCAAGGTCACAAGATTTATTTCTCTAGTGGAAGATTTAGCAGTTGAACTTAATAATCTTAAACATGTCCTCCAACCTAAATGATTTTATGATTCTATGATTCTGAGAGCTTTTAGCAATTTTATAAACACAAATATAAATTTATACACACAGACTTATTCATGTGTTTCAAGAGATTTTTTTTTCTATTTAAAGTTTGAGACCATTTTCAGCCAAAACCAAATATCATTACTTTCTGTAGTTTCCCAAAGAAAAACTCCTGCACCCATATCCTCACTCTCAGTCCTGTTATTTCAAGTTACCATAACAGAGACTACCAAGACAAACACACACCTGTCAAAGACCTGAAGAAGTGACTTTCCAGAGTCAAGAAACCCATTCCCCAGCAGCTCCCATGCAGAGCCAAATGCTTGCCATGCAGCTGCATGCAGTATTTGATTATGAAGGAGTCAGCATCACTGAATGCAAAGACTTCTCATACTGGATTTTACAGGCTGTCATGGGCAATGCAGGGAGTACTTCTGAAGTTGGAGAAGAATTTAAATCCATTCTGTTCTTGACTATTATGCTCAGGCTGCTAACAGGGGTTGTAGAGCTTGTGAAACAGGCACCGGTCGCTTGTGCACTGGACTAGAAGAGCTGATCATTGTTTTAGCTATATGATAATCCTTTGTACTACACCTTTTGTTAGGACAAGCAATTTACTTGTTGCTTTTGTACGGAAGGCAGAACTATCAAATTCATACTACTATATTTTGATAGCAAATAGGGGTAACCGAAACCATAGTATGATAAGTTAAACAATTCCCTGCGTAAATATTTATTATAAACACTGATAAGGAATGTTATGGTATTATCATATGCTCATTGACCTCTCTTTATTCCAGCTGCTGTTGAAAATTTATCTGATATAAAAGAGCAAAATAATTCTGGATAGAATACAGAACAATGAGGTATTTTAATAAAGTTGAGCTTTATCATCCAACTACATGGCCTACACAAGGTGCACTTCTAAGGAGATATAAATGGCATCGAACTATTGATACCAGCTCCAATAGCAACGTAAGGATTCATGTAAGAGGAGCATGAGTCCTCCTCTGAGTTGACAGAGGTCTATGAGACTATGTAAAAACAGGAGAGATCTGCCTAAAAAGATGAACCTACTGGATCACAGCTTGATTTTTAAATAGTAAGTCTACAGTCCAGTTCTACCACATCATCTATTTCCAAAATTATTGCAATGACAAATGCGAGTATTCAAGGAATGTCATTTATAACTGTTTTAGAAGGTTATATTGGAAAGCAAGAGTCTGCACAAGCAAGCTTCTATGTGTCCACTTCCCTGAAAATCCCACTGACTGAGGGATCTCAGAGTACAAAAAGCCTCTACATGAATAAACTTGCTACATCTTTGCTGGAGTTTCAAATGTAATATCACACACACTTTTACTTAAGCATGGCCTGCATCTGCCAGGACACTTACATGGTGAACTATGTTTTATGAAAGTACTTTATTTCTTTCTATTTGGCAGCATTTTTGGACTCTGTAGAACCAACCCCAAAAAATACATTTAAGAGTATATAGGATTTTCTGTGATTTTAGAGCCATAGAAACCCCTTTCTCTTGTTTTATTTAATTCTACTGTAACATGCCATTGATACACAAGGTTTTTAAAATATCTTTACTGTCCACTGAAAAATGTAATCAGATTTTTATAATGAATATTGTGAACATTACTTTAATCACATCAGCATGGGGTCATGGATTTGATATTGAGTACATAATCTAATGAGTACATCATTGTAACTGAATGTGTTTAGAAAAGTGATTTCTTCATTTTTTGCATTAGCATACACAATTCCCTTTCTGCAGAATTTTGCTGTATTTCTTTTCCTGCTAACATATAACAACATATAAAATCTGAGACCAAACAATGAAATAGCAGTCTAAAAGGTTAAGGACTCTGATCAGGGTATTGAAGACTGTTCACAGACGAACTGTTGTGCTTCCAAAGTTTTATATTAAAAGTTAATATACTTAAGATAATCAATCTCAGCTGCACTAGACATTCAGTAATTTTGTTTCTATCATCAAACAAGTCTTATGGGGTTGAATATAGTGGTAGCCTATAATGAAGCACTTCATATAGAAGCAGCTGTCTCCTTACCTGTTTCCCAGTTCATCTAGAAGCCTGGAGAAATTCTTCAATTTAGCAAGCAAACTTAAGTCATTATTAGAAATGACAGGGAAACCTGATGAAATTGTACTTTCAATTGGAAAACAAAATTGCAATCAGACCAACATGATTTCCTCATGGTCTGACCATGCTAATGCCAAGTCGAGACATGGGCAAATGTATTTAAAAGTCATAATGGAGTATTACCATGCAATCTCTTTTTACTGGCCCTTATTAATATAAAACTTCAATTTGCATGTAAATGTGGTCAACTTTCATATCATCAAAATACATGAGGCCTGGGAAAGTAATGAATTGAAGTTTGATGCGGCAATTACTGACGTTTATAAAGAATTTTAAAGAGGTCATTCTAGCCTTGGCTGAGAAAATGAGGAAATCAACAGGGAATATTGTCAATAGAGCAACAGTGGGAGCTGGAGTCAGTCCCAGGTGTTAGAAGGCCAGATGATGATTAATAGAGAGGGAGTATGAAGCCTTTCACCCAGAAGGACTGGGCTGGACCTGAGGCTCAATAACTGAGAGCTCATGAAAAGGTTCTTGCTGGGTTCCCACTTTAGCTGCTCGAAATGTGTTCCAGGGGGAATAAAGTAGCAAGTGTTTATGAGCGAGAGCAGTGCTGAAGGTTTAATTGGGCTCCACATCCTTTCAGCTCTCTTCAGTAGCTGATATGCAGTTTAACCTTTTTTTCCCCACCTCAGATATTCCAGTGCCACTGGGATTTTAATAAGGCACTAACCCAATAGCTTGGAAAAACACTGACTTCGTTCTTAAACTGAGTTAAACTGCCTTATGTCCTAACAACAGTTTATAAGTCTCTTGATTTATAAACAAATAAAATAAAATAAAATTAAAAAAAAAAAAACACCTAGAAAATACCTTTATCTTTCTTGAACATATTTTAGATCTAAAAAAAAAATGGTGGATTTTTTTCTCTTTTTCCCCTGTGCACCAAAAAAATTTCAAATAGAGGAGAAATTTAAATTACAAAAATCCTTGCAGAAATGTGAACAGAGCTGTGTAGTTGTGCTTCTTTAAAAGCAGATCCTGCTTTCATACAGTGAAACCATTCCAAAGAATGAACACAACCCTATAGGATCTCATGTGAGGGGGTCAGAAAAGGGTGGAACTGGATTTTGGTAGATAATGTGCTAGTGATTGGAGTCTTGTCACCACATAACTTCGTACATTTTGGTGTAATTGATTATACAAGTCTGAATTGGATGAAACACATCTAAAAGGCTGACTTTTGAAACCAGACGTTCCTTATGTACACCAAGCAAAGGTGTCAATAATTACATACAGAGGCAAGACCAGCAAACTATCAGGCCCCAGGTTTCTCTTGTTTGCTGAGTTTGACACAAGTTTTCTGTGGGGTAGCCAACAGACTTCAGAATGCTGTGGCTTAGTTCTCCAAGCTATAAATAGAAATCTATAATATGTTTATCTTTACAGGAATGGGGATGAAGCTTAATTAATAAATGTTTATTAAATGCTTTGGGAACTTAAAATGGAAAGTAGAAAATATGTGTCTAATTTCTTCGTGGATTTTTTTTACTGTTCTCATTAAAAAAAAATGATATAGCTGGTAAACTGTTTCTTCTGCACAAATAAAATCAAGGTCACTGTTAAGGATCAAGTAAAAGTAAATAATGGAATAAAAATCAATTCATCTACAGAACAAGATTAATTTGAGTTTTCTTAAATCCTTCTACTCCTGTTTTCTTTTTGTTTTCCAAACCTAATTTTCAGTTACAGTATTTCAAATAATCTCCAAGTTACTTACACATTTTTGGTTACTTTAATTAATGTAAGGTAAACAATTATATTCAAGTTGTCTTGGATCTTACAATGTATTGTTTTTATAGAGAGAGAATAAGCTTCAATGAAGTTTAAGAAGTAAGCAAAGAATCTGCTCAGCACTTTGAGATGTTATCATAAGAAGTACTTTTTATTGTCACTTCCAATTTCCATAGGAATGCATTTTCAGTGCTATATCTCAAGTAAACATTTGAGAACATTCACTGACTGAA
>NW_008622348.1:52920-57472 GCF_000691845.1 Merops nubicus | reverse complement strand
CTTTCCCTATTACTTTGCCAGGTTTATAGACAGACTATTCTCCCAAGGGGCAGCATGGTAAATCAATGTTTATATTTCTATAACCCTTGAGACTCTTTGGCCTAAACATTTGTAACTTTCGGTAATCTGGATGATGAGTGATAAAGAGACTGCTGTTATTATAAAAGGAAGGTTGAAAACATTAAAGAGGCAACATTTATGGTCTGCCACACTATTCCAATTTCCTAATCACTTTCCTTATCTATTTACAGGATCCTGTATGTATTTATGGAATGGCATATTTTTTCAGTAAGCCTGAGAACAACACTGAATAATGAAAAAAATATAGCAAGAGTGTAGGAATGGTATTAGATCTATCCTAGGTTTTATAAATAAACTTTATCAATAAAGATTTGTTTTACTGTTGTATGGTGGACATGTGCCTTTATGCATGTAAAGAACAATTAATCATTATTAATGTGGTTGGATCTGCGTTATCTGGTAATTTTTTCAGTGTTTGATACCATAAACAATTAAGAACATTTAATTTTGGTGAACAAACCAAGAAAAGTCTCTTTTTAAGGACAACAGTTTTATGATCCTACATTGTAATTCTTAAAAAGGAAGTAGATAAGATAAAAAGAATCATGTAATCCAAAAGTTTGAACCATTAACTCAGAGCAGATGGATGATAAACTAGACTTGTGGACAAAACATGTTCTGAAGACCCTGGAAAACATCTTTGTTTCTTTGGTTGGCAAAATACTTCTGCACCATAATGCAAGTTGGGAAAAAATACAAAACTTATTGTGCATATAAATATTTTTGAGAATTAAATAGCAGTACTATAACGAAAACTTATCAGATAGTAAATTGCTGCATTTTTTGGAACATTTACAAAGGGACTCACCTGCAGACCACAGGCTTCACAGATTATAAAAATCCAAAATTTTATACCTACAGAATTTAGGAAATACCACCTAGAGAATTCCTGAATCCAGAGCTGCGAAAAGCACTGAGGAAGCAGTGACATTTTGACGCAATTGTTGATTCCACTTCAGAACTAAAATGACGTTAAGTCCATGGGACTAGACTAGCACGGAATCCTCAGCACTGTTTCACTCTACAAAACTTCTTCAGTGGTCCTAACTGAAAACTAAACTATGCACCATCAGAGATACCCTGGTTATGTCCTTCACATGAAAACACTCCATGTCACAGTTCTCATTTTCCAACCTGACTCTAAGACTGGTGACTTTTCCCAACAATTCTGGGAGAACATATCACTATTTCTAGTTATAAATGGGTCGCTGAGCACCAGAAATGCAAAACCCTTGGAGCCATAAAGAACCAGGAGGAAACACAGTGGGAAGAAACTCTAGTGGGAAGAAACAGACAGAAAGTTCTAGTCATTATTGATCAAATTATTTATTCATTCTTATTATGCAGTCAATAGACAGGAACAGAACTAAATCCAGTTAACAGGGACCGGAAACATAATGAGCTCACTTTCTACCCTGACTCTTACCAATGACCTCAGTATAATCTGCCTGACTAAAGCATAATTTAGTTATGAGTAACTTTCCTGGTTTATTAGAGATTGAGGCAAGAATTGAGGACTGCCCATTCCCTCTCCATTCATCTTTAAATCACAGGAGAGTTTAGGTGTCTGAACATCTGCCTATCTATTCAGACTGTGGTGCATCTAAGCATACAAAGAAAATGCCTCCAGAACTTATAAAGAACATACATCTAGTTTTGGCTCTGTTGTAGAGTAGTCTTGAGACTTATCTTAAGTGTCTGTGGGAATTACTCAGTGCTTAAAAACCACCATGTTAAATAAGGCTGTTTGAATCCTTCTCTGAGATTCATATAACTGTGATCTAGAAAGTGGCAGCTGAAAACATTAGAAAAGCAAAAGAATCTCTAGTGGAGAACTGCCCGTTTATTTCAAATATTACCACCATAGGAAGATGGCCTCGTGTAGTCCAGCAGCATAAAAGCTCATAAATAGTGCAGATGTTTGAGGATGATGTATATAATTGTATCTCCAAAGTCTTAGGAATGGGCATAAGCACACTGAAATCATCACAAGGTGTAGAAGCACCATCAGGTGATCTGGCTATCCTGGATCATACACACCTTATCTTAATCAATCATGCTAAATTCAAGAAAAAAAGCTGAAAGGCATTGGAAGGAGGAATTTTGTTATACACAAGAAAAGGCAAAATTTGTGTAGAGAAAGGGTAACTAGACAAGGCGGTTCACAGGCAGATTTCTGAACCTAAGGCATATTTCCTTTTCTCCATTTAAATTATTTCATTGCTAATTCCCACAGTACTGCCTTTCATCTCCACAGCATTCCCTTATGTATCAGGTAAACATACAAACACAAGAAATTTCCTTTGGGTTCTATTACACACTGATAATCTGCTTTTCAAACCACTCATTCACACAAATTATCATATAAACTCCAAGCAGACCTTCTTGTCCAGGGTCCCCCTGGAAATCTTCCTTCCCAGGTCTCTTCCTCTTCCCTCATTTACTCTACCAGTCTTTACTCTTCCAGACCACTTACCAAACTTGCTCTCAAGCTTCTTGCTCTTCCACTTCATTTTATGCATCTTTTACTCTGACCCTGCTTTTCACCTCTCTACACGTGTTTTTCTTCATCTGTAGCTATTTCTTTACTTCTTTCTATTACACACTTGAATAAAGTTTTCACATACTGTGAGACTCTTCTAGCCCTTTTTTCTTCCTAATCAGGCCGATTCCCCGGTCTAGCTTCTCTTCTATGTCCACCACCTCTTCTTTCTGCCTCAGAAGTTCTCTCTTGCCTATTCTCCTTCTCTCTCACCTTACTTCTCCCACTTCTCTATCTTTTACAGCCTTGAAATTCCTCCAGCTCAATTACTGATTCATCTGACCACAAGGCTTGATTTCAGGACCCGTGAAATATGTCCCATGATGTGCAGAAGCAGTCCTTGCTCTCTCAAGGTTTATTCTTGTCTCAAAATATACGTATGCAGTTTAAGACAAGTTAAATTTTTAAAGAGAATAGTTTATGCTATGGTACTGTAGAGCAAGATAACAAAGTTATTAAAGAGATAAGGCTGTTGATATCTTTTTGAGACCCTAAATCCATATGGTACAATATGTTTTCTTCTACTGTGGTGAACAGAACATTGCTATGTAAGGTTTAGTTTGAAGGAATGGATGTACAGAAGAGAGGAAGATAATAAGAGGGAGGTGTTACTGCTTCCTTTCTTGATTGATTTATGTTACATTAGGGAAAACCCAAGAAGTGACGAGAGCTGAGAGTGTGCATCTGGGAGAAATTCTAGGAGGTGAGATGGGGACAGCAGAGACAAAGCAGGCAAGAAATCTGAAGCACCTGAACATACTGGGGGACTCTGAAAGGAGCAGGGTCCCTGCTTGCACAGAAGACACATAACTCACATGAGACATGAGGGACAATGGGAAATTATCAGAGTTTTTTTTTTGTGGCACAACAGGTTGCTGTGGGCTCAGTGAGAGACTCGAAAACCAGTAACAGCTGCTGGACTGGAAATACGAAGGGAACACAAGAGTGAACACTGTGGGTGAGTGAATATTTCTATTCAATAATTTTATTTTCTCCCTTACCCCAGAAGGCTGAAATTATTATGATTCTGCATTCTAGACAACCTGAAACAAGCAGAAACAGCTACCCTTTATAGATACCACAGTTTCAAAGAAGACTCTGCAAAGATGACAAGCATGAACCAAATAGGTAGCCGTCCTGCACAGTTTACCTAGTTCCTTGTGTAGTACTTCTGGTTTTGCTGGTATGAATCACAGTCATATGGTGTCACTAGAATATTCTGTAAAACAACAAAAACTGAAAACTTGATAATGCTGATAAGTGAAATACATATTAGTTAAGATTTGTATTGAACTCTATATGAAAATAAGTAAGACAAGGAATTCTGTACTGATTGCATTATTCCCTTTCACATTTAATTCAACAAAACCACTCTGTTTTAGAAACCACTTCTTACAGATGTCATTGTCTTCAGAATTCAGAGCTACTTTGTAACATAAACCAGAGAATGTTGTTACAGAACTGAAGTAGTGTGCTGCCAAGAAGCGATACCTTTGTGGATAAAATAGTTTTATTTTATTCTTTTGTGCCAACAAAAAAGACATCAAAATTATAAAAGTAACTTTGCTATAATATTAATGATGTCTATTGAATCCCTCATTTTTGTTACAATTTTTCTAAGGATGAAATCTACTTTTTAGTTCTGCAAATATTCTTCGTGTTTGCTATGTCACAGCCATATCATCTCCAACACTGGAATAGGAGCTTGTGTTTCATAACATAGTATTTTACCTCTCATTCGTCTGCCAAAATCAGTTGCACCCATTTTGTTAGTTTTTCCTTTCTCATGCTTTACTGAGTCTTAGTTTCATTGTATTATTTTCTTTTTCTATTCCTTTCTTCTCTTTTCTACAAACATTTTTTAATTTTTCACTTCTTTCTTCTACCAATTCCTGTACTTCCTAATCTTGCCCCACTTTCTCACTATTT
>NW_008622348.1:32003-52889 GCF_000691845.1 Merops nubicus | reverse complement strand
GAAAGAGGTTTGCTAGCCAGAGTAATTCTCTGTGGAAAAAACAGATGAGAGAAAGAACAAAGGGCATTTATGCAAAGGGATTTTCTTTTGCATGATGTTTAACCCTTCAATGATCAGTGAAGCTGATGTCCATGCAGTTAAGAGAAAAAAAACTTTGATAGTCCAGAAACTTGGCAAGCTGATAGAATGTAGCTTCAAACCTTGTTTCAGAGAAAGATATGGAAAAGAATTTGGGATAATTGATAATGGTAACTATAAACATTTTTTAAAATATTTTTATACCTAGACTCTGAAACTGTAGAAAACATTTTTACATTGAGAACCATGCTCTTTACACTTGCTTCTACTAGCATGGCACATTTAGGTTGTGACTATTTTCTGTAATGTAAAGAAAATACTCACAGAGGCATCAGTTAAATCGTCATCAAGAAAGGGCACAATGATAAAGAAAGAAAAAAGTTGCCATCTAAACTCTCTGTGATGTAAGGAGACTTGATGTTGCTAAAGTTGAGTTACTATTACTATATATAAAACTGTCATTTTGATTACATTACCTGTAATGCTTTGCAATGTCATTCTGCCTAAAGACAAATATATATGAGTTTATAAACAGGTAATTCTGTTTTGTTATGATTTAGTTTTTATTTGTAAGAAACTCACCTTCTTGCAACACTGATGACATCAAGAGGAATTACTGTAGAATTCAAAGGCACTGCGTGTGTGTTGACAGTTTCAGCAGTGTATATTGTTTAATTTTTAATCTGATGAGCTTTATGTGTGGCTAATGTAGTTTGCATTTAAAGTCCTTGGTACTTATTGTACTGAAACTTCGGAATCAAGCTTAGATCTAATCCAAGTTGGAACTACTACAGAATATTTGCAGTTATTTTTAAATCTTCCACTGTAATAAACATGATTGTTTGACACCAAACCAGTGATTAGAATGATTCTCTCTTCTAACAATGGAGTATAAATTATTTTAAGTTTACATAAGTATAAAAATTTATTTGCAGTTTGAATGTAGAAAATTAGGCCTCAAAATATCAATTTTGTGAATGGTTTTCAAAGATCGATATGAACACAAATTCCAACATGCGTTCAAAAATATTCTGCTGCTCAAAAACTTTGGAAACACATGAACAGTCTTCCCATTCTGAGGCAAGCTGTGGAAATTCTAAGGAGAGGCTCAAGGAAAAAGAGAAAAATCCCAGATTTGAGGTGGTTCCAGTAACATGTGAGAAAGACTACTTGCAAGTGAGAAAGGTTTTAAGACCTCTGAGATGCAAATTAGACGAACACAAACACTGAACACATCAGAGGAGCCATAACTTCCTTTAGTGTGAGAAGTTCTATTTCTGTTGTGTTTTACAAACTCTAGACAACTTATTATATAATGCCAGTAATTTAACCTGCCATCAATAATATACAATGCCACAACGGCCCACTTAAGGCTAATTCCACCATTTTTATTGATGTTTCTTCTCTTCTAGTTGAAGCTGAGTGGAGAAATCACACTGACCATGTTTCTTTGTTTCATTTGTGCATAGAAATTTATGTTATTGTGTGGATGGAAATGTGCTCAAGGCACTAAATCAGGCGTCAAGGTGTAACACACCTTATGCATAGCAAAGGTCAAATCAAATGTTCCTGTTATTAACTACAATAAAATATCTTTGTTCTCCTCTTCACTTAGAGTGCTGAGATTTATTTTTTTTAAAAATGTAATCACAGTCAGCCTTCAGGAAAAAAAATTGCTCTGATCACCACGCAAACAGTTATTTAGAAGTCAGCACAGACACTGACCGATAAACTTCTGATTCCTTGGCCACACTAAAAGACTGATCTTGACACTTATAGGAGAGGCAGGTCTCAGATCTGATGGTCAAGCAGTAAAAAGTATATGAAAAGATTTTCAAGAACCGTTCCTCCAGTAGTCACACAACAAAAGAAACACAGTGTTTAACCAAAGCTATAGTAGGATCATCACTTTATCTGAAAAAGTTCAAATCACTGTGTTGCCAATTCTTACTCACAATATCATGCTCTCATTCAATATGATGAATTGAATGAGATATTCATGTACCCTACAAAGAGCAACAACTCTCAAGCGACTCTGAAGAAGCAAGTCTATGCTTCTTCAGAGTCACTTGAGAAGTCTATGCTTCTTCAGCTTTAAGATCTTGTTCCAAGCTAATACTCTTGTCTAAAGCAAACTTTTAGCTCAGAATAGGTCTGGTTCTTTTGAGAATGGACTTTGGAGATCTTACAAAAACCTCAGAGTGAACAGCTGTATCCATCGTCCTTGGACTTTCTCTATTTTACAACTATCTTAATACCTGAATCTGTTTGTGCACAGCAAAAGCATGTATCAACTTTGCTATAGCTTTAAACAGTAATAATTAAAAACCTTTCTCATGTTTTAAATTTCACATTCATTACTGGTGGAAAAGGAGATCAATCCAACTGGTAAAATGTAAAGGCTTATGTTAAGTCTCAAGTTTGGTCATGTGAAAAAAATTGTAAGATTTGCTCAAAAGCTGAAAGGATGGCATTCTTTAACCAAAGCAAGTATAAAGCAACAGTACCTCAGTGTCTTTCTGTTTTTGAGAGACCATATTTCTTGAAAGCAACTATAAATGTGACAAGAATGGTCATTTTTCCCTTTGCTTGTGTTGTGGATTTTTAATCTTAAGAGGACTGCTTGTCTCAAGTAGGTTATGAACAGCATTATTCAAGAAAGAAGTAGCTACTCTGAAAACTTTCATAAACCTGGATCTGGTTACTTTTTCACAACAAACTTTATTATTTTTTGATGAAACATCTAAGCCTAATACTATGCTTTGTTAGTCCTGGAAAGCTGTTACTGTCAGTACTTTGAAATAAGCAGACAAAAGATATGAGTTATATTAAGAGCTTAAGGTTTTTGACAATATCATGCCCTCATAAAGTGATAGTGTTTACCTTGCAGGGGCTAGAGAAAGTACAGTTGAAAAAATTAAATGAATCCCAGACCACTAATTAAGTTTTGAGAACTGACAGTTATATCATTAGTGGTGAGTATATACTTGTAATTTCTTTGGTTTGGATTCCTATTATTTGCACTACTCCTAAGTCTGACCTAAGAGAATGCTGTGCTTAGAAGCCCTGATGTGTTTGTGATAGCCACTCTTTTTTATTGGCTAGTCACAGAGTAAAGGGCTTGGATCAGAGGTAAGGCACAAGATGTGCAATCATCTAACCAACCCCAGACATATCTAAGCAACATAATCAGTTTGTACTGCCTGTTAATTAGTTTTTATGATTTTCAGAATCAAATTTAACAGGACAAAGAGTTGGAAGACAGAGATACTATTGATAATATAATTCTTATCGGAAGTATAATCTTGAAATAAAACTTTCTGATAGTTACAGCTAAGGAGATAAGTGCAGGGTTCATTCTGAAGTAAGATGTCCAGTGTGAAACTAGTGACAGCTAAGTTATACACAGAAAATACTTATCAACAGAAGGAATCACACAAAACAGAAAGAATATATGGACTTCTATGTTTAACTTAAAAAATTATTTTGCTTATATTTTATTGATGTGGTGTCAGAGGTCAGTTTATCTGAATTTTCTTAAAAATCTCACTTCAAAAGTTCTTACTACCGCCTATGAAAAAAGACTTAAGTGACTAGTTCAGACACAGGCATCTAATTTTTATTTGCCCAAAACTCAGATAAATTTTATCCCTGTTATCTTCAAAAGCTAAAAGACCTTCAGTTTTTAATAATATACAGAATAAGATCAAGTAATTAAAAAAAAAAAGCAAAAATACTGTTCTTGAATTCTTAAAAATAAAACAAGATATTTAGAATGAAAGGGAAACGAATTTTGCATTAGACTGAAAAATAAACTATTTAAATGATATTTAGACTTGTATAAATGTTATAGAGTTTAGAATTTTAATATAATCTTAAAATGATATTTATGGTGTGGCTAGGAGACCTTGTACAAACAAGCCTTGCCTCACAAGAGATTCTGAAAGTATTCAGAAGCTGACAAAGCACTGTAGACTGAAGGATTTCCTCCAGCCCATCACACCATAATGATATCCCACATATTCCACTGCAATGAAGTTCTAAACCATAGAACTCAAAACGATAGAAAACAAATAAAGGCTTATACCTCTTAAAGGACCAATATGTGACTCTCTTACTAACCTACATGAGCCCTGAGTTGAAGCCACTCTTAACAGACAAGCCGAAAAATATTTCTGATCAACACTCTGAACTCCTAATATATTAACTTGTCTTGATATATTATTTTAACTTTTTACACAAAGAAAATATGTGGCATTCAATGACATATGCAGAACTGTCAATACTTTTCTATTGAACCATATAACGATTTTACTGAGTTTTTTGTTTATTTTGAGTCATATTCTATAGCTGCACTATGACACTTTTGCTTCCACAATTGGAAATAAAATTTAATGAAATTTGGGTTTTTTAAGAGTTTTGGGGGATTGGAGAGGCATTCTGTGTGACTAAAATAACATCTGAGTTTATAGCTGGAGAATAAAAATGGATATTTTCTGGAGAACCCAGTGGTGTAGAGGCAAAAAGTAATAAGAATATATGTTGTCATTATGATTATTTAAATTCTACGTCTCATCTAAATAGCACAGGAAAACAAGATGTTGAAGAAAAAATACCAGGTCATCTATTTAACAGTTCTGCTTAGAGTCTTTACAAATTAGGCAAATATTAAGAGTTCAAAATGTTTGAGAGAGAGGAAAGTGTTCTTCATTTTAGCTAAAACACAAGAAATGAGAATCTGTTTTCATCCATTGTAAATGGAACTATGCAATTTTTTTTTTCTCCAGTAAGAATCTTTCAAGGCAACTGTTTTCCAAATAAATGTTCATGGATGATTTAGAGTAGAGAAAAAGGACTCCAGTTACCCCTTAAGATGATAGTACTGTATCAATGGGATTTACTAGTATAAGATCTTATATCTGAGAAAGGTAAATATTGTTTAAAATATTTTTTGCTTGTCTCATAGGATTCATGCCTTAGTAGTTAAGTGTGCCACTAGAGCTAGAGAACATATGATGTCTTTTTCTTGGGAAATTATAGTCCCTCATGTAGAAAACAATTTTACACTCCACAGTACTGTGTCTTTTTATTGTTTAGCCAATTAAATAATATAATGTTTTAATATAACTCCTGAGAATTTTAAGATTTCACCAGTGACATTCCTGTTATCCCATGAGTCCTCAAAGGTAACCAAAGGAAAATTATTCTTAATTTGAAAGCATAAAAAAAAATATGTTATTTAATGAAGTTTTCAAACTTCATATTTTATTCATGTTTACTTCATACCCACAAATCATTTTGATGTAGAGTGCACCGAAATACTTCATTAATTAATTCCCTGGATTTAGATACATTTCATAAAAGATAATCTCACTTTTACACTAAATTCTTAGAATTGTAAATCAACAAAGCTAATACACAGTACAGTAAACAACGATCAAAACAAAATAAAAAATAAAAAATGCATTCTGGTGATTGATACTGTAATTTTTTCAATAAAGGCCTCAGGCACTTTCAATTATATCTCAATCCCCTAGATTTTCAGCTTCCATATGTCAAGAATACAAATAGGTAAGAGGCAAAATGGTCCCATCTCAGGTAGGAGAGGTAAGTGAAGTATTTCATTCTTAGAAATTCTCTGAACTACTGGTAAAGTTCCAGTCATAAAATAATAGCAACATCTCCTCATACTTATATGTGAAGGACAAGTGGACCAGAAGATCACACTTCTATTGTGCATTTCAGGCTCTACATGGATAATGTCCTTCAACTTGCCATCAGCTTGCATGAAGAAGGTCATGACTTGCCTAAAGGGAGGGAGTTTTTACCTTTTCCTGACAATCACAAGAGCCAGTCGTTCCAAGAACAAACTCTGTTGTTTAAAGGAGTGGGGAAACACCTGCTGATTTTCACAGAGAAAGCCACCATGTCCTCAGAGAATGGCATGGGTAGCACTTTGCAACATATGAATGAAGAGCACACTGAAGATTCCTCACTTCAAACTGAATACCCAACAAGAAGTGGAGAAGGCCTGGGAGAAAAGAGATTATGCCAGAGGTCTTCACATGGCCTCTCACACTAAATGCACTTACTATCACTCTTTAGCATTAGTCCTCAATCACTTGAATGAAATACTCTATTAAATTAAAAAGCCAATGTGATAATTAAATAAGACAAATGAAATCATACTTGTCCTAGAAACATTGCTTGCACACTGAGTCCTTGCCTAATCCTCTGGTTGATAGAAACAATACAGTTGCTGTATTGCGTTGCTCCTCACGCTCTTCTCTCTTGCTGCTGACAGAAACTTGCAATGAGTTCAATGAAATGGTGTAGAGTTCCCACATCTGGAAACCTAGAATTGGTCAAGTCAGATGATGTCAAAATTTTTGAGAAGCTGAACACATTATCAACGTAGGATTGCACTGCCCTCCTTTTATCAGGGATGTTACAGATGGTTGCAATTAGGTCATAGGCGCCTTTCTTCTCTCTGAATCCACCCTTTAACTTCATGTGATCCTTCATCATATGGACAAGGACTTTGTTCTTGGGCAGAATCTGGAAGATGTTATGATTGTAATAACACTTTGTTATGCTGTCTTATCTTTGCTGAGAGCAAAAATATTACCTTTGTCCCTTTATTTTTCTGGCTATCCTGACATCAGTGCAAATTTCTCACATGAGATCAGCTCTGATCACCAATTGTTTTTATCAGTTCTCATAACACATTAGCTACTGCTGTTCATCTTTTTAAGGATAAGCACATACTTAGTTCCTCTTACTCAGCTAATAGCTTTTGCTCGCCTGTCTTTTTATCATCATCCTATGTGGTGAGTACCTCTGATGAAGCACGTGGATTGACATATTCAACAAGAAGTTTAAAATTAGTAGCTTTAAACTCTGAGACCATCCTAGGGCCAACAGCCTGTCACAGCTTTGAAAGTTAGCTAGTTCACCATATTTATACAATGAGAAACCATGACCTAAATCTGTCTCAACACATAGATATTACCCCCAAAAGCAAAAATGAAAGAAAATTTGTATGAGACTTGATAGGTAAAAATAATTATCCAAAAAGTGCATTCTTTACATCACTAAAGTACTATACTGAATTCTGAACTCATCCTACTTACTATTAGGTTATGACCTTGTCACTCCAGTAGGCAGGAGTAAAAAAGTGGTGAAATAAGAGAAAGCACCATGTAGATACACATTTATTTTTTTTTGCCTAGAGATAAAAAAAAAAAAAAAAAAGGATACGGAGCTGCCCTTTCCCTTTCCAAATGACAGGGAACTGAGTCATTGTTATGGTATGGTTATATTGTATGATTCATAATTTGGGTAGCAGAATCCTTTTGACTACTGATTCAAGTAGTCAAGATAATTGGCTTGAAGATATATACATGATGAGGCTGGTGACATATCACTCCTAATGACCAACCAACATTTTGTCTAAGTTGTGTCCTTGGTTTGTGCAATTAGCAATGCTCTTCCCTAGGTAACTATCCTAGTGAATAGCCCTGAGCATATTCCTGTGTAGTAAACACAGGAGAACCTGGTGGTCCAGTCTCACCACTGCAATTTCTGATTGCCAGCTTGAATACAGTTAGATTCAATCATTAAATTAAAGAATCATGAGGCACTTGTCCCATAGAACAAGCCAATCTGACATCTATGGCCAAAGACAGTGGTTCTGGATAGAGGTAAATGTTGGTTAAACCTGGGAATAGCAGAACTGCAGGGCTATTTATAGGAGCATAAACATAGCTATTCTCACAGATCACTCAAGAGTATGTTATGGGTGCTTTGTCACTTCCTACCACCCCATTATTACTTTCTGGCATTGTCTGGTTGCAGATAACTCCTTTGTGGGAGTACCTTGAATTTCTAGACTGTAACTAGCTGCCAAAACTAAGGAATTATGATACAGGAACCACAGTACTCCTTGCAGGAGCCTTAGTTTGTGAATTGGCAGCCTTTACTTGGAGTGGTGTCTGTAGTGATGCAGAAAACAAAAGCTGAATAAACATTATCGTATTCCATACTTGGAAGCAAGGAGGGCACTGTATTTACATTCTTTATGAACGATGCACTACTTCCTAGTCCAGTAGTAAATGAAGAAATACGTCTACCCAGAATAAATAACTTGAGCACAAGAGGTGCTTAGTTTTTTTTTTTTTTAAAGTTATCTTACTGCACTTATAGCCCAATTATGTTAATTTTTAATTAATCTTGGAATACCAGGAAAATTTCACAGGTCTGGAAGAGGATTACACTGAAGAAGATTCAAAAAAAAAAAAAAACAAACCAAAACTGGCTGTGTATTGAATTCAGAAATAATTTAAATGAGAACTTCAGCAGAAAAGTTTAACATTGATGTTAATTAATTGTAAAGTAATGTAGTAGAATCAGAATGGCTTCGATGGAAGGAATAAAGCAGGATCCCTAGCAGAGATAGCCATTGGTGTTCTTGCTTTCCTTCTCCCTCACAGCCGGCTACCTGTACTTCAAATTCCAGTTGTCCTCCTGGCTTGTAATAACACAAGTAGTGAAGGATCTACCCACCACATATTCAAACCTTTCTTGTAGATATGTTAAGTGTGGTTGTTTGGATTCATTATAGGTGTAAGTGAAACATTTAAAGGGATGTTATATAATTAGAAGTCATATTAGATGTATAGAATATTAGACATTTATAGACTCTCTTGGCCCTTAAACTCAATGTTAGGAGGCTGTGATTGTTTTCTTATGACCCATGTGGAAGGAATTTAACATGTTCTAACAAACAAAATCTCTCCTGTGGATGCTCATACTCACTACTTTCTACTGGAGCATGCAAGGACATTGAGGTCTTTTATTTTCTTGCTAGAAAGGATTTCTACTCTCAGTTTATATGCATACCACAGACAAAAACCTGCACCTGCACAAGAGGAACTTGATGAAAATAAAATAAGCATAACTAATAGTTATTAACATGTTTGTGTGAAACTTCAGCAAAGTCACTTTAGAATAATGGTACCTATATGTCATTGTAAATACACTAATTTCAGATATTTGAATTCTTATTTACAGTTGCACTCATACTTTCTAAAAGTCTTGGAAAATGCTAAAAGACATTTTAGTCTCCTTGACAAAAATAAAAGCTGCTAGTTTACAAAGTAGTAAAAAGTTTTTTTCAGAAATAATTTTTTACATTTGCTCTCAGTCTTTTTATTTTCAAATATTTATAGTTAGATTTATGGAAGCGTAGACTTTTTCCTTTATTTATGGTGTCTATGTTCTATTTAAGATATTACATTGTAGTCAGCTTTTTAATTGAATTAAAACAATTCATTAGCTTTTAATTCTTTATAAATATGTCTACTGTTTTCGGGTCCAGGAAGATGTACTATTACATGCTTGCAATTGTGTTCAGCAATAAAAGGGTGAACAAAGAGGTCTTCCTTCCAGACAAGAACTAGAAGAGTCAAATATTTGTGTGGCCTTATTCTTTTAGTTAACCAGAGCTTTTACATGGAGGAGGTCATATGGTCTATAGCCAGATATAACTTTCTTCTAATGTAGGGCTCAATCTACCTTACAGTCTGAGAGAAAATCCCTCAGCAATGTGAAAATATTTATCATAGAAGAAGCAAGTGGAAGGTTAAGAATCTGAGAGGAGGAAGGAATTTCTGAGATCACTCAACTGTCCCTTTAGTGGTTGCTTTACTAAAAAAAAATAGAATATAAAAAGGGGAAAATCTGTGAAAAATTCTGCAGGGGACTATGAGGGTTGCTCACACCTCCTGCCTGACTGTTTCTGTGAATTTTTGCACTGTGAATTGTGACAGTAAATTGTCACGTGGGAAGCAAAGCTCTACAGGTGACTCCGATTAGCCACTAATCCTTCCAGAAATTGCTTAGAGTGGGAGATGTTGGAGGAAATGGTGGGATGTTCAGCAGTAGTACCTCAAGATCCGTCTTTTCCAAGGTGAAGGAGAAAGAAAAACAATTTAAAAAAAACCAAAAAGTTTGCATATTAATGAAGAGCCAAGAATAAATTCGCTTCTACAGAAATTTCCTTCTATACAATAGCTTCTTGAAAAGTTGGTTTCTGGTCATTTAGAGCATGCTGTATTACAAATGACATGAACAATTCATGGCATAGCTTTCAATCTTCTCCCAGAGCTTCTGAAAATATATTGCTTTGGATTCACTTTTGCAGCTGCTCAGAAGACATCTCAGGCAAAACTATGAAGACATGTTTTATGATCTAATACCCCATAAGTAAGAAAAAATGAAAAAGTATAAACTAATTTGTACTATTCCCACAAAGTATTTCTTCAATATTCTGTAGTGTAATTGATTAGGGCCATTTTTAAAAACCTTTCTCAATATTCTGAATTTAACAAGTGTGATTTACAGCTACTCCTGCCTGTAGAGCCAACCTTATATGAAGCTGAAATCTTCGCGTTAATAAAACCCAACAACTATTGCTCATGTCAAGCAAAAGAAAGCATAACTATATTTAAAGGTTTTAATGCATTTTTTCAAAGTAGTAATATATCAAACACTAAAAATTATAAATGTGCTTGGAAACAGCCAAGATTTGTTAAAAACACATGACAGTTTTCTCTTTAGAACAACTACTAACATTAGAAACTCTATTCATCTTTTACAAAATGTTCAGAATTTTTTCCTGAACTGTTCAGCTTTATAAATTTTAAACATTTAGCAAATACAATTATTTTTGCACATTAATTTACAAAACCTTACGAATATGTTGTGTTCAATTAATGAAATTTTTGTACATTTAAGCAGAACATTTTTTTCATTAAATCACATTTTTCATGATGCCTGAACTTTTGTTACTAATATAGAAGTGATGCTTAGATTTTTGTCACAATTTTTCTTGGTCTCTATGTTACTGTTGTCTGTGCTTTTCTGAAAAGAAAAAAAGAAAAAAAAAAAAGTGTTCTGGTATGATTCAACATTTCATTACTTCTGGAAAACTACTTCCTAGCTTCCTGTTCTTACATCTGTAGTATGTAATTTTTTTGCATGTTTTGTACATTAAACTTAGTGCTTAATGTTTCGTATTGAATTTTTTCTCTTTTGGTGCATAGTGTGCATTTCCCCACACTTTACAGGAACATAACTCACATATGATGCTATTAGCCATTTCTTTCATATTGTGATACTAAACTTTTCTTCAAAATCTTTTCCATATTCATTTTGTTTGGGGTTTCCTAAAGTCTATCCAATTATATGAAATCTTCTTCTGCCATATTTGTGAAAAATGGTGGATTATTTTGCATAGAATAAAACCCAAAGAACTCCATAACCATGTAATTTTCTCAAATTTATTGCTTGATGGTGTTTGTACAACTCTTTGTAGTCATATCCTAAATTGCTTCCTCATATAGTGTGCAGTATTTTTAGAGATGGTAACAGTTAAACACAAGGTTTTTTTCAAAATAATTTTGAGTTAATTTAAACTTTTTTGTTGGTTAAATTGTCTTCCATTTACCATATTTATTTTAAAAAAAATTAAATCTGTCATACAATGAATTTTATCCTTTCTGTTACTCTATTTTTCTTTAAATTATTTGAAGATGATATTCACATATGGACAAAATGTGGTGATGTGTAAGTTCTTATTAGCATGCATTTGGGATAACTATATTATTAATGAATAGAAGAGCCATGAACAAGCTATATTAGACAACTAAACTGAGTCACAGAAATGTTCTTTATGATGCAGCTGGTTTTCCCAGGTTTTGAAGATGTCTGTTGTTCATTGGCTAGTTTTCAAGAGGGATTATGGGACAGTATTCCATCTAACTGAACAGGAACAAAAGAAAGGAGTCGCACATCTACTTGTTTTGAGTAACTTGTGCTTTCTGCAGTAAGTAGAGGCTTCTAGTGTTTCTCTGCTTCATTCCACCAGAATCCACAACCCAAAACCCAAACCACCAAGCTTCCATGACTCTTTAGTTCAGGCAAAGAAATATCAAGTAATACCTTTCTAATTTTTTCAATACTGTTATAAGACAAATTGCACTGAATTGTCATTGTGAATCCTGTAATTATTCATATATTTTAAATGTTCCTATTGTTTGGCTAGTCCTTGAATCAATCATTCTGTTTTCTTTAGTGTCTTTGATTTTTTTTCTTTTTTCTCCTGTTTGCCATATTGTGTGTAGCAGTATGCATATATTTTTATTGCTACTTTTTTTCTTCTAGGGTACATTGGAAATTTGAGCAATGAAACTGCTTTCTTCAATGTATATGTCCTGAAGATTAAGCAAACTTCTTTTTAACAAGGAAAAAACTTTTAAAGACATTACAGTTTCCATTTCCATTTTTCCTTCATTTTTAAAATGTTTCTTAGCAAAGTTGCTGTCCCTGACAAGCCATCCTATTCAAAATCTCAAATGTGTATAATAAAGCCATGGCGTGCTCCGTTTGCACACATGCTTGTGTATTGAATATAACATTAAATAAATCATGACAGAGATCTTATATAAACACACACACCCTCTTGTTGAATAAACAATTAAAAAAAAAAATGTTTGGGTGGTGTTTTTATTTGAGAGGTTCCTATGACAAGCAAGTGTTGCCAGAGTGAAAGCCCTGCAACATCATAGGAGATTTCACCATGAAAGACATAGGCTACTATGTCTCTTGGCCCTTTCCCCCTTATTCTGTACAGGTACATAAAGAGCACTCAAGCTTCCAAGATGATCTTCTCCTGAGTTATCAATGATTGAGAAATCTGTGGATTTTTTTTTTAAAAGCAGGTAAGTTTTTTTCCTTCCTGCTTTCTACTACCAATGAGAACTATTGCTCATTGCTTCTCATTGCTTCCCCAATGGGAGGAAGGGGAGGGGTGGACCAAGGGATTTAAGCAAGGAGGAACCTGCATCCTTTTTTAATATTAATCTCTGCTGTCAGTTGCTCTGCTACATGCCACACAAAATCAAAAAATAAAAAAAAAAAATTGTATGTAAACCCATTACATGGGCTTGATATTTGTTAGAACTATCAGGTGTTTTATTAGCTGAGACACACATTTTAACTGTCATCTTTAGGTTTCAGTGTCGAGATAATCAGGAGCAATTAACAACCACTGAGATCGGACACTTTTTTAAAAAAATGAGAACATTCTTTCTGGTGCATATTTACATGACAGCTTAATTCAGAAAGTGTGCAGTCATCTTGTGTAGCTGGCCCATCACATTGTGCTTCAGAGGCTGAAGTTTATATCAAGCATCATGAGATTCTCAAGATTTTTATCAGGAAAAAAAGGTGTGGCTTCTAATTAAATTATGTGACTTTAGAGTGGTTTGTTGGTTTTTATTTTTAGTGTCTGCTAAAAAATAAAGGTCTTGATTGTGACTACATTTAACCTTGTGCAGATCAGAACATAGTATAAATCCAGGAGCACAACACTAGCTAACGGCCTCCCTAATCGAGCCTCTGCTTGGTTACTCCACCCCAGTAATGTAGGTTCATGAGTTTAACCTCTTATTTCCTACTCCACAAAGGTACTCCTGGTTTTAGACCTGAAGGTGAAATTTGCCATTTAGTGAATGGTAAAGACCTAAAAGTTGCACAAAATAAGTTGTATCTCATTAAATGTTACAGAAAGCTTTCAGACTCTAGAGTGGAGCACTGTTGCTGATGGCTTTATGCCTAAAATAAAGCATATTTGCTCAACAACAGTTTCCTGTGTGTAGTTGAATTTCAAAGATGGAAGCCTTTGTCCTTTTAAATGGGTACATTTCCAAAGGTAAAAATAAAATAGATCAAAATTCAGACTGCCGAGTCCATGTTCAGAGTTCTCTCTTTCTGCCCAGCCCTTTCCTTGTCCTTCAGGGATATCTTATATTCAGTGTAAAGTATTATTTTACAAAAGAGAAGTAAAAAGGCTTAATCCTTAAATTTTCTACCAAAGATGTTTTGGAGACAGAGTCCTAGAGTGCTAAAAATAAGGTTAGGAATTTTTTCTCAAGTACAGATGTAAAAATGAGAAGAATATAAAGACATTTCTACCACTCAAAAAAAAAAAAAATCAAGTGTATTGTGGTAATACATTATTTAAATGGACTGCTTAACTTTGTTTTACATGGGCAAGGTAGTGTTAATACTACCTCTTCAGACTTCCTATAAAAGTAAGAATTGGTTTCAGTTATTTAAATTGAAATATCTCTACTACTTGCTTGGAATAGTGATGGAGGATGTCAAAGGGCATTCCTAAAGCTCAAACAAGCACTTTCAGTATTCTTGCACACAGATTTAAACTCTTTGTTTGAAATCTTTATGGAAGCCAGAAAACTTGGTCCTGGAACCATTCTTGCGCAGACCCTGGAGGGTGAAGATAAGATCATTACACATACTCTTAGTGTGCTGATTTAAGTGGAATGAAATTATGTAGTCTTTAAAGCAATAGAAGCACCATTTAGAGTCAGGGCCCTGCAGCAGTGTGACCCTTCTTTCTCTAAGCTGTAGCTACCGGCAATGCCAGTATGAGACCCACGGCTTACACTCCACCTTTTCTCCTCATTACAAATGACCTTCTTTGTAGTCTTGGACTCTCTGTGTTTTTCGTAGAGATGCCACACAGAAGCTGCGCAGTGCAAGTAAGAAAGGAAAAGAAAACACCGCATTTTCAGGTGTATTTAAAAGTCATCCTGACATGTCAGTCAGACTACAGCAGCTATTTCTTGTTCTATACCTTACATATATACAACGTGCCAAACAGTTTCCCAAAAAGACTTTGAATTTAAAATATTAGGAAAAGATTAAAAATGTAGATTTGAGCCTAGTAATTTATTTTCTTTGAGGTTATAAAAAACTTACTTCTGTGAAAATGCTCACTTTGGCTGTTCATTCTCCAGTGTCTCTGTTGTGTAAATACAGATTAAGATCTTCTTCCATCTTTTGAGTTAAAAATGCATAAATAAGGTAGTGAAAGAACTCTGTCTTTTCCAAAGACGGGCTACAAGATTGTGCCTCTAGGAGTTTTAGTCTTGTACCTTTCACAGACAGAAAAATCAGATAATCCACTTTTCTCCCAAAAAAATTCTGATTTTAAAGACTAAGTAATCAACCTCATACAAGCAAAATTTACCTACAATAGACTGGTGGCACCTACCAAATCAGAAGTTAGGCTTTGACTTCTTAGATTGGCATTTTTATAATTGCTAGTGGCTTCAAGGTCTTCCTTTCTGTTCACTGACCAAAGACACCTTGACTGAGTTGTCTACAGTGCCAAGCAGCTAGCATTTGAGCTGACATTGATGGAAGAAGTAGACCCTCCAGAGTTTCAAATTCAGTTTTGCATTGGATATTTTCAAATGTTACAAGTGTGACAACATTTTTAAAAAAATTTGTTTCTATTTCACATTATATGATTGTGAAAATGATCTCTCCAAAATGTAATTTGACAACATATAGAGTATTTTACAGCCAGTTGGGTATACTAGGTCTTTAAGAAATCACTTCTTTTAGGTTAAAAACACTGTGTCTGATTATGAACTCTTACAAAAAACACTGTTAAACTAACCAGATATCAAGCAGGTAACAGAACCTTCTTGGTCTTCTAGAAATGTGAAGAGATCACACAACAGTGACTGGAAGCAAGTACAATATTTACAACATGAATTAGTGAGTGGTCACATTACTTGGGTGGTTTTCAAGGTTCTCTATTAGTGTGGAGTCTGCTTAGGGTTTAGAAACTTTGAGAGGGGACCTCTATGACCCAGCTTCATGTAAGGAACTTTCTGTTTAAGCTTTAATTTTTATCTATATTCAAAGAAGAAAAATAGGCTGCAACATAGCACCTCAAGAATGTTAATTTCTAATGAGTTTACCTGTACCTTAGAACTACAGTAATTATCTTCTGAAAAACACCTTTCTCTCCACATTCTGACCCCTCAAAAAAACTGGAAAATTTGCGTCTCTGTAAGGCATTTTACATATTTTTTTATTTCTTATGTCCCAAAGAATGGAGGTATAAAACTGTGCTCTGGTATTGTCTAAGAAGAACTGCATGAAACACATTTCAAGTGAGCAAATCCAGTTTCCATCAACTCAATATCTGCTTGAAGATGCTATGTTTCCAATGACATCTGACCTTAACAGTATGCCATAAGCAAATCATACTCATGAGTACTGAGCAGCCATTTGTATACTCCTCCAACTACTTCTAGTCCACAAGATATTTTTTAAATTCAGAGAAGTCTGGATTTGAGATCTGGCTTTCCTACTTTCTGTTTGCTGTCTGCATTAAGATACATTCCAGCTAAGAGCAACCATTTCCAATGCTGTTTTGTAGGTGCAATGGGGAATTTATTTTATCACTAATGCAAGAGGCTTTGTATGGAAAATAAGCCTTACATTATTGTGTGCTTCAAGCTGTAAAAAGTGCCTGAAAACTGTTTTGTTAACATAGCAGAAACTCAGGCTTTCAAAACAAGATACAAAAGCAAACAAACGATGTAAGAGATGCAGTCTAAATATAAAAGAACCATTTCCATACTGAAGAGCCTCTTTTGTCACTACATTTAAGTATATAACTGTGAAATTCCCTTTAATGATCATTTGAGACTATTGAATGTCTTGCTGTATAGTTCCAAAGTTAAATCTCCAAGTACTGTTCTAATAATGCACCCTAAGATCCATACCTTCTGATTGTATGGAACTTTTCTCTGTAATTAAATTATCCCCTCTAAGAAAGCTTAAAGCCTCTAAAGCGAGAGATGCTTTTATAAGATGCATATAGGATGAGAGAATCTCAAACATTTAATGTCAGAAAAAAAGATCTCATTACAATTAGAGTTTGGGCTGAGTGTCTTATGCCTTAAAACAGAGAATCTGATGTTTTCACATGTTTTTAACAGTAGCACTCAAATTTGAAAAAGAAGGTTGAGAATTCTAAACACCTTAATAATTAAACATTATAGTTATCTATAGAAGATGACCCTGATGTAATAGGAGCACTTACTGTAGAAAATGTTGTTATATTTCATTTTCTGAAACCTCCTGATGTCCAGTTGATGGGGGAGGAGAGGAGAGGCTGATAGCAATAGCGCACCAGGAAAGCGATGCGTTTGCCAAGCTGATCAATAGCATGATTAACTTGGCCAAGCAAAAGACTGATCAATCTTATTATTGATCAGCTTAGCAAACATATTAGTGTGCCTGTGTAGTATGGCTACACTGTGTCTATTAGTGTTTCATTAGGATATACATGCATCGAGTTATTCAAATGAACTTTGGAACAAATGCCTACTGTTTGTCCAGAACCAAAGCCACGATAAATTGATCGCAGTCTCTTGCACAGAAGACAGAAAATGGACATTGGCTTTACACTTTCAGAGAGTAGATTATTTAAATATAGAATGGAAAATAAATCTCCCTGATCACATTTTTTTTTTACTGAGTCTCCATGGCAGATAGTTGTATTTCTTAAAGCAATTCAGTTCCTATTTTGACTTTTTTTTTTTTTTAAGTGTAATGTCTTAGTTCAACAGAGACATACAAAATAGTTCTTCTGTAATGCTCCCTCAATACTGAAACATGCCAGATTTTTGTTTTTTTTTTTCCAATAGTAATGTGGCCTTAAAAGCCATAGCTTAAAAACTGATGTAGTCTATGGATGTAAAAAAAAAAAAAAAAAAAAAAAAATAGGACTATATAAGTCAATTGGTGTTATCCAGCTGGATTCAAATCTTATCAATCAGTTCCTGTTCAAGGTTAGATGTCTGTAAATATTAATTTTTTTAAGGAACTTGAGTATTTGTTTGTTTGCTGCAAAAAAAGAATTCTGAAAGGTTTGTGTTTCAGAGGTTAAATTTTAATGACATTGTAGAAAGATTTATATATGTTTCCATAATTGAGAGGATTTATAGTTTTAGACATGTTATCTACCCTGCTAATTATGACTTTTCTTGTTATCTTTCTTTATCTTTGTTGTTTAGTTTGCCTCTTTCTGTATAAACTCAGTCTACCTGGAATACCCTTAGATTCAGTAAAATTAAATGAAGAGCAAATTTTTCTTTCAGTGTCTTATTTAAAGAAAACTTAAAGTAACTCAGAAGGATGTTGCATTTTCATAACTCTGTTTTTTGCTTCTTTTCAGCAGTTACCAAGTATTGTGTCCAGGACTAGTTTTAGGAAGATACATAGATACTTGCTGAGAAATTGACATCGTTAAGGCTTAGTTATGGCATTATAACTCAAACTTTTCCTCTGAACATCTGAGGGTGGGGTGGGATCCCTGGTTTTGTAACAAACTAATCATTACATTTAGTAGGAATGTTTAGACACTTTCACTGTGTCTGCAAATCTGAAGTAACTTCACTGATACTAATCCAGAACAAATATTGATTTCTGTATGTAAAACTGAGAGTAAAGGTTCCTGGCAGCAGGATGACCATGAAGTAAGAGTGCAGTGCCCACAAGGCCCCAATGACTCGTAACCAAAGTATAGCCAAAACTGAAAGATGATGGTGACAAGAAGATGTATTCGGGCTAGGTATCAGGCACAGCAGCGCAGTGTGTCACCTGCCAGTCAGTCTTTTCAGGACAAAAATATATTAACACTCAGTTAAACTCTAACAGAGCCCTTTCCTCATTTATTTTTTTTTTCTGTAGGACTGTATGAAGTATGATAATCACCTTCATGAGGGACAGAAAAACAGAAAGGCACAACTACCTTCTGAGGTATGTCTTTTCTTGCTCCTATGAGCTTGTGCCACTGTGTATGAAAGCCAAGTTTATTGTCTTCAAAGGAGTCACTTCATGGTTGTGCCATCTGAGTCTTGCCTTTAAACTTCTGCATTAGAGAGCAAACCCATTATATCTCTTAAGGTTTCTATTACAGATTTATACTAACTCCCTTTATACGTTTGAAATAGTTTTCTCTGATAATGATACATATTGATCTGTATCATAGGATTTCAATACCTTATTTGGGAGATGTGGAAACATGTTTTAAAGTCTTTCTTCTCAGTTCCACTGTCACTCATATGTGTTATTTACATTTACATGTGTACTGAACAGGCCATCCACATTTCCATTATTCCTTTCCAGCTAGTACTTTATTTCAACTTCTTTAAAGTCAGAGTGTGGCAGACTTGCCATCCATCATTGTCTAAGAGCTCTTAATTTGGCTACAGAGAGTGTGAAAGCAGGTTAGAATGCTGTGCTAAGTCACAAATATAGGATCAGACAAGCCTTTGCTAAATCTCTCAGTAATTATTACAGCTCTTTGAAGCCTGCTGGCTTCGGTTTGAATGAGTTCAGGTGAAAATTACTGGTACACAGTCTGAACATTTTCAAGACCCTTAGCTTTCAAATTGCATTCTGAATTAATGTGCAACCAAAAATTCAGGTGAGATGCTTTGAAAGCCTGAAAGTTTCCATACTGCTGCACAATACTCCCTTGTATCTCTCAGCCTCAAAACAGATTAAAGTCATTGACAGAAGCAGCAGCAGAAATTAAGAAAATTATATGATACTCAACTCCTGAAAAAGAAGTAAGCCACCTAATCACAGAGCTACCTTACATAAACTGGATCACAGGAAGGATTGCATGCATCCTGGACCCATGTGGTACTGGAGGTTCAGCCACAGAGCAACACTGCTCTGAAGACATTAGCAAAGAGTATTGTAAAAGGCTATCCACCTCTCCTGAAATGGATGCTTCCTCTTGCAAACTCGTAAGCACCCATGGAGAGTCTGACTGTGATCCTTTCTGCCAGTAAGTAAAAAATAGAGTTTTTTGAATGTGAAGAGCACAGGTTAAAGAAATCCAATTCAGATTTGAATGCTTGAAGTCTGCCAGAATTTAAACCCATCTTATCCCTCCCCCCGAAGCTGACTCTTTGTTTATGTTGCTTGCTACAGACACCCATGGTGCTGCAAAGCCAAAGGCAGTTTCCCAGATGGGTGAGAGTAAGGCTAACTTAGAGAACATATCTCTGAGGTTTTGTGTTTTGTTTTTTTTTTATTTTGTTTTGTTTAGGGGTTTTTGGTTTTTTTTGTTGTTGTTGTTGTTGTTGGTTTTTTTTGTTAGTTTTTTTTTTTTTGCTGGTGTAGCCTCTACCCTGTCATTTTTATTTCACTTTGAAGAAAACTTTTTATAACTTTTTGACAGATTCATGGACCACTCAAAATATGATGGTTCTACATCAAAACCGCTGCCAGATAAACATTGACTTCTTAATTCAGAGCACTTGAACAGTGACACTCTTTCTCATCATGTGACAGACATGAAGTCCAGTTCTTGAAAGTTTTCAGCAGGCATGCTTGCATGGATGGATAAAAACACAGCCAGCCTCAATGTGTCTATTTTCAACCTGGCCAAACAGAAGTCAGCTCTGGTCCAGAGTAGAGGCACAGGCACAGAGCAGTCTAAGTCATATGTCTCATCTTTCATCAGAGTGTATTAGCTCTCAGTGACTCATGAAAATGTCTCTAAGTCATACTAGATTCAGTGGATAGATTCAGATTATTATCTTTCATTAAAACATAAAAAGGTTTGGCCCTGATTTAACTGTTCCATTCTCTATATTTTTTATGGTTTCTCTCCTTTTTTCAAGTTTTTTATTTTTTTTTTTTTTTCCTTATTGATGCTCATCTTCCCATTCGCATGATCTGGCAAGACACAACAAAATAATAAGAGCTGGCACTGAATTACATTGCTAAGTATCTTCACTGAGTAGAAAATAAGTGTCAAATGCTCACACCAACACGAACAGCTATTGAGATCAGTACTTAGTTTCATACTAATTTACACCAGGCAAGGCTACAGGCTTG